>NC_058419.1:48269586-48501234 GCF_002201575.2 Neomonachus schauinslandi | reverse complement strand
GGCACCTCCACACTGTTTTCCAAAGTGGCTGTACCAACTTGCATTCCCACCAACAGTGCAAGAGGGTTCCCCTTTCTCCACAACCTCTCCAACATTTGTTGTTTCTTGCCTTGTCAATTTTTGTCATTCTAACTAGTGTGAGGTGGTATCTCAATGTGGTTTTGATTTGAATTTCCCTGAGGGCTAGTGATATTGAACGTTTTTCATGTATCTGTTAGCCATTTGTATGTCTTCTTTGGAGAAGTGTCTGTTTATGTCTTCTGCCCATTTTTTGACTTGATTATTTGTTTTTTGGGTGTTGAGTTTGAGAAGTTCTTTATAGATCTTGGAAATCAGTGCTTTGTGTATAGCGTCATTTGCAAATATCTTCTCCCATTCTGTGGTTGCCTCTTTGTTTGGTTGACTGTTTCCTTTGCTGTGCAGAAGCTTTTTATCTTGATGAAGCCCCAAAAGTTCATTTTTGCTTTTGTTTCACTAGCCTTTGGAGATGTATCTTGAAAGAAGTTGCTGTGGCCGATGTCAAAGAGGTTATTGCCTATGTTCTCCTCTAGGATTTTGATGGATTACTGTCTTACATTGAGGTCTTTCATCATTTCATCATTTATATCAATATATAAAACATAATATACATATCACATCATAATAATTTTACATATAACATATATTATGTGTGTATATAAAATCTCCTATGTCTGTATATAATTATGAATCCATATTAATACTTGCAATTCTAATACAGTAGTATGGGATTGTTACTTAACTTTTACTATATTACATCTATATCTCCTTCTTTCTACATGAAGAACCCTGCTTCTCAAAACACAGAGGGTGACAGAATTCAATTATAACATAATAGCTAATTTGCTTGATCCCATAACACCCATATTCAGTCCCAAAATAACAATACTAAAGCTATCATCCCAATGTTATTACTGAAAATAGTTAAATATTTTGCATATGCTTTCTTCTTATCCCCCTTTGTTTTTTATAATTGTGCTACATCTACTTTGATATAAAATATAGCCATTTAAATACATATTAATTCTGTTATAACTTTCATTTAATCTCAATTCCACAGGTTATTCTATAAATATTGGTTCCTACGAGTTCTTATATAGTCGTACCTTTAGTCATTTTCATTGTTTGAAGCTTATTCTCTGGATTTTTTAGAAAAAGATCTTGGGAAAGATATCTCTTGAGTTCATGAATGTGAATGACATTTTTTTGCCCTTTACACCTTTCATTCTTCAAGTTTTAGTGAGATATAATTGACATATAACATTGTGTTATTTTAAGGTATATAATGTAATAATTTGATAGAAATATATATTACCACAATAAGATTAGTTAATACATCCTTTACTTCATATAATTACCATTTTGTTTTTGTTCTTGTTATGGCGAGAACGTTAGAGCTCTACTCTTATAGCAACTTTCAAGTATACAACATAGTATTGTGAAGTATAATTATTGTGCTATACATAGAGATACCCTGAACTTATAACTGAAGGTTTGTACCCTTTGACCAAAATCTCATTTCCCTCTTCCCTAAGCCCTTGGCAATCACCATTCTTCCCTCTGTTTCTGTAAGTTTGGCCTTTTTAGATTTCACATGTGGCTAAGATCATACAGTTTTGTCTTTCACTGTCTGATTTATTTCACTTGGTATAATGCCTTCAGGGTCCATCCATGCCATTGCAAATGACAAGATTTCTTTCTTTTTTTTTTTAAGATTTTATTTATTTATTTATTTGAGAGAGAGCAAGAGTGAGAGAGAGAGAGCATGAGTGGGTGAAGGGCAGAGGGAGAAGCAGGCTTCCCGCTGAGCAGGGAGCCCGATGCAGGGCTCGATCCCGGGACTCCAGGATCATGACCTGAGCCGCAGGCAGATGCTTAACTGCCTGAGCCACCCAGGCACCCCAGATTTCTTTCTTTTTTAACTGAATAATATTCCATATATATATATATATATATTCCATATATATATACATATATATACACAGATATTCCATATATATATACACACACACACACCACATATTCTTTATCCATTCATCAGTTGATGGACACTTAGGTTGTTTCCATGTCTTGGCTATTGTGAATAATGCTGCAATGAACATGGGAGTATACATACCTCTTCAAGACAATGATTTCATCTCTTTGGATATATACCCAGAAATGGGATCACTGGATCATATGGTAGTTCTATTTTTAATTTTTTGAGGAACTTCATACTATTTTCCATAGTGGCTGTACCAATTAGCATTCTCACCAATAGTGCACTAGGGTTCCCTTTTCTCCACATCCTTTCATAATTTATCTTTTGTCTTTTTGATATAGCCATTTTAACAGGTGTGAGGTGATATCTTATTGTTGTTTTGATTTACATTTATTTCCCTGATTAGTGATGTTGAGCCCCCTTTTTATGTACCTGTTCATTTGTATGTCTTCTTTGGAAAAATAACTCTTCAGGTACTTTGCCTGTTTTCAAATCAGAATTTTTTTTTTAATTTTGCTCTTGAGTTGTGTGAATTCTTTATATATTTTGAATATTAACCCCTTATCTGAACCCCTTAAAAATATTTTCTCCCTTTCTGTAGATTGCTTTTTCATTTTGCTGATGGTTTCTTTTACTGTGCAGAAGCTTTTTAGTTTTATGTAGTCCCACATGTTGATTTTTGCTTTTGTTCTTTGTACTTTTGGTGTCGAATAAAAAAAAAAATCATTGCCAAGATTAGTATCAAGGAGCTTTTAAATATATTTCTTCTAGGAGTTTTATGGTTCCAGATCTTATTTTTAAGTTCCTAATTCATTCTGATTTAATTTTTGTGAATACAAGATAGGGGTCCAATTTTATTCTTTTGCATGTGATTATCCAGTTTTAATAAAATTTATTGAAGAATATCCTCTCCCTATTGAGTATTCTTGGCTCCCTTGTCACATATTAGTTGGCCACTTCTGCATGGGTTTATTTCTGGGCTCTTGATTCTGTTCCATTGGTGTATGTGTCTGTTTGTATGTCAATACCATACTGTTTTTATTACTATAGCATTGTAACATAGCTTGAAATCAGGAAGTATGATGCCTCAAGATTTATTCTTTTTCAAGAATGCATAGACTATTTAAGGTCTTTTGTAATTCTGTATAAATTTTAGGATTGTTTTTCTATTTCTGTGAGCCCTTAAGTCTAAAGTCAGTTCTTCTGGATACAAAATCTTTGCTCACATTTTATTTTCTTGAGTACCTTAAATATGTCTTTCCATTTACTTTATGCTTTAATAGCATAAAGTTTGCAAAAAAAAAATCTGATGATAATCAAATTTTTATTCCAAGTTGCATGTTTTTCTTAATCTATATGCCCAGAGGATTTTACTTTTGTTTAAAACTCAGTAGTTTTACTAGAATGTGAAAATAGGGTTTTATAATGAGCTTTGTTTCTAAAACTGAATGGCAAGTATAGTGTAATCCTGAAAGGATGCCTTCAGTCCTCACTGTTTTGAGCCATCTGCATGAAAAGTTAAAAGATAATATAAATATATGTTTACATGTAGAAAGAGTCTATAAAATGGCAAAATGCCAGTGGTTCCTAACTTTTTAACTGTTCACCAGCCTATGGACTTTGACTTTCTGACCACAGACATTTAATTTTTTTTCTGTTTGTATGGGAATCCTGATAACTAAAAACATGTTGTATCCTGAGGGACAACCACAGCAGTTAGCATATTCATTAATTTAATTAGGACCTTGTTTACACTTTTGCTGTCAACTATAATAATTTGTTTATTTGAACTACAGTCATCTGACTTCATTAGAAGCATCAGTAACTGTCAGTAAATGAAAGTGTGCTTGACTTTCATAATTAAGTGTAAATTTAAGAAGCTTAATTTCTAATAGGATAGGCAATGTTTTCTCAAGATGACAATGGAAATCAAGGAAAGGGCCCTAGTAAAACTTAACCTTTGTGGTAAGATTAAGGATAAGGCAATAATTAATGTGGTTGTTGTTTTCTGACAGTACTTCCATCTTGGTCTTTAATCCCAAAGGTCATTGCTTAGCCACTCTCCACTTTCAAAACAGAACTGTTTAAATGAGTTAACGAAAACCCTGAAGCAGGTTTCATAGGATATCATTTCACTCTGATAACTGCGTATTTCTCTAGACCAACATAGGAAAAAAATGACATTGGTTAAAAAAAATTAAAGTCCCTTCTCCAGATCAGCTCTTACCATTAACATAAAAAGCAAAGTGTGATGAAACGAGCATGAGTTTGGAGCAACAAAATTTGAGGTTTGATCTCTGATTCTGCTACTTAGCTGAGTGAGTTTCAGCAAGTTATTAAAACTTTCTGTGCTCAGTATCATCATCTAAAAAGTAGGGAATGATGACATATTTTTACATCTCAAATAAAATAATGGATGCAAAAAATGTTGTAAATATAGGGTGATAGACACTTTCTTTGCATTATATAATTTTTTTTCTAGGATTCATTTATTATGGAGTTTGTAAGTTAACATGAAAAATGGTATTGAATGTGCTTTTTGTAGAACTTGTTAAATATCTTCTGTGTAAATAGATCAGGTAATTAATATTTGAAAACTTATTTGATGCATGAAATGGAAATAAAAGGGAAGGGAAAAAAAACTTAGAGATTATGTACCCATGCCCCAATAAAACTGACAATGTTAGTTTAGCTTCATTTTGAATTATATTATCTCTTGTGAATTGGCTTGAGCATCACTTTCTAAAAGTTATGTGTCCACTCTTTTACCTTAGTAATTACAACCTAATCAACAGAATTAAATATTTTCATTAATAAGTTGGGATTGTTTTATTGCCTTAGGCTAATCCTTTTTAACACTAACCCTTGCTAATTTAAACAAGGCCTGGCTGCCAAAAAAACTATGAAGGAAGCCAAATTTGTCCTTGGCTATTTTCCTACACCCTTGACCCCATCAGCATCTTCTCCTTTTTGGCATGCTCTTTTCCCTACCCAATTGCCTATTTTCTAGCCAGCTTCTATTGTCACCAGGATGTCAACTTAGTTGATACCTATTAATTAGGGTGTTAGAAAACAACCAGTTTAAGGCATAGCTTCTTTCAGTGTTAAAAGGGGACTCATAAAAAAGAAAGGGCCTAAAGAGATAACATATAATGATGAAATGACTGGTAGGAGGTTGTATTATATAGGCAATTACATACTCTGCTCATAGGATTTTTCTTTTTTAGATACAAAAGGTGCAGAAACTCAAATTGGATCTATCCAGGACAAGAGGGCTATATAAGAAACAAATTAAAAAAAAAACATAATAAAAAACCCTTATAAAACCCTGATATTGTCTTATTTCCTTGTGATTTGCTTCTTTCTCATAAACAAAGATGATTAAAAAAATGAATTAAATGTAAGCACTAACTCACTAGGTTCTTATTAATCCTGGTTTTACCCTTAATGGCAATGCAGAATGTAATAATAATGGTCAAAGACTAATGAAAAAAGTGAGTCAACACTGTAATGTTCCAAAACGGGAAATAAGGGAGGGAACTTGTGCATCAGAGAAAAATGAATTCCATTACTGGTAAACAACTAGCCACGTAAATATCATTTAGTACATGTTCAGAACTAATGTCACCACAATCCGCATTTAGTTCTTTGAACAGGTCATAACTGGGAACTAAAAAAAATAAAAACAAAAACAAAAACAAAAACAAACCAGTTCTGAAGAAAGTAGGCAACTTTGGACCCTGCCTTCACATTGGTTCCCAGCTCTTGGCCTGATTGAAAGTTTCCACTGCATGGATGACAGCCCTAGGGCCAGTTTCACCGACTCTCATAAGATATACCATTTTATTTTTGACTGTGGGAAGCTTCAAAGAACAAAAGGATATTTCGCTGTGAATGTCACTGTCTTAATAAAGCTAAATTTATTGGAGGAAATGCATTAATATAATGGAAAAGATTTAGTAATACAAAGTCAAAATATTCTTCCTGTACCCCCAAGGATTCTGCATCTAGAATATTTGGGAAAACAATAGTTTTGTCTCACATTTTTTTCTGAATTATTCACATGATAGCTGTTTCTCAATCTGATATGTTCTTCCTTGTTGCTTTTACCTTCACTGAAGGCCACTGTTTGCTTTGGTGCACATCACTGCTTGTAACTCTGGGGTTATTTACTCCTTGATATTATTCTGCTACCAATACATTTGCCTGTATGGGGCAGTGATGTGGAAATGGCTACCTTTGTTTTTGTTACATCTGCATGGTATAGTGGTGGAAAGGGTTTAAAACATGCAACAGTAAGATTTAATAAAATATCCAAGTAATAAAAAGATACAAAGTCAGAAAAAATGTAAAACTGTATGCTAAATATGATTGTACCAATAATTCAAGGGAAAAATATCTTTTTTTTTTTAAAGATTTTATTTATTTGACAGAGAGAGACACAGCAAGAGAGGGAACACAAGCAGGGGGAGTGGGAGAGGGAGAAGCAGGCTTCCCGCAGAGCAGGGAGCCCGATGCGGGGCTCGATCCCAGGACCCTGGGATCATGACCTGAGCCAAAGGCAGACGCTTAACGACTGAGCCACCCAGGCGCCCCCAAGGGAAAAATATCTTAAGTTCTTCAAGTATATTTTACTCATGGACCCCAATAGTTCTTAGCCTTGCTCCCCTCTCTCAAGATCTAATCTTTCTACTTTCCTTTGAGAAATTTCTCTTCTTAAAAATTCTACAACACCAGTTTTCAATTATCCTTTAAATCATTGGGAAATCCCATTCTAAGTACAGGGGTCAGACTTTCTTCAGGATCCACTCCCTTAAACACTGCCACCAAGTGCAATCCATAGCATACAATGACATGGAGCAGTGCATTTCCAAAGTCTGAGTTATGAATAAAAGATACTTTATGGGCATGAACTTGTTTGGGTGAGGAAAATGAACTCTTCAGCAGAATATTCAAAGATGGATTTTGGCCCTCAAAGATCCAGTTGCTTGAGGTTTTTGAGGTCGTTCTCTGAGTGGAAGATGAAGATAGTTCTTCCTCTAATCTTATGTCTTATGATCATTCAAAGTTCATTCTCTCTTTCTCTCTCTCTCTCTCACACACACACAGGTATACATATCAAGGAAAAATCGTAATTCTTAAAGTCAGGAGAGTCTAGGTTTATGCTAAGAATTAACATAGATATACTTTGCCTCTAGTATAGAAGGCATTTTATTTTTTTTTAAAGATTTTCTTTATTTATTTGACAGAGAGAGACACAGCGAAAGAGGGAACACAAGCAGGGGTAGTGGGAGAAGGAAAAGCAGGTTCCCCACTGAGCAGGGAGCCTGACCTGGGGCTCGATCCCAGGATCATGATCTGAGCCAAAGGCAGACGCTTAACGACTGAGCCACCCAGGCGCCCTTAGAAGGCATTTTATATTATTCAGAATAGTGCCATCTCTCCTTATGCTCATTTAGGGAGATTATATATATGTATATCTCCATACCAGAAGTCTATCGATAGGAAATAGGCCTCATTACTCTGCCTGTTCCAAACAACAGAACCGTCAACACTTTTAATCTACCTTTCTACTTTCTGGCCACTCAAGCATCCCAAAAAGCTTTTAAAATTATCACTTTACTTTGCCCTAGTCCAGATCAAATTCTTAGATGGGTGGAGGGGGAAGCTTAATATTAATTTTGGTCAGCCCATTTCTAGTAGTAGAAGGATTTATTAACTACTAGCCCATAGCATTTCTTCAAGATCAGAGTTTAAGGGATCACTATTCTCCCAGTTACACTTCTTCCTTAAGTTAGTAAATGGGTGAGGGAGTCAAGTGAATACACAAGTACCTAAGTAATTATATTAGCCATTTTTACTATTTACTAACACAGGCCCTGATTTACTGTAACAGGGTAAGTGGTTTATTCTAACAGGGTAGGTGTTTAGTCCCTAACCAATCTTCCTCTATACATTTTGGTTCAAGAAGAAACATTTATTTTCCTGATAGTATTTGGTAACACACAAACTGTTGACCAGGAACAAATAAAATTTAGGTAGGTGATACCATCTGTGCCTATTATATTCCAATCAAAATAATTCTATCTCAAGTGTCCTACTTTGGGTGTTAGAAAAAAAATCTAATACTTATTCCAAAACCTAGGAAAGGAAAATGGATTTATTTCTAAAATTTAGACAAGGCTATACAAGCCACTTACTAGTGCTTATGAAGCCCCTCTCTGTGTCTCTCTCTGTCTCCACACACAAGGACACCCCCACACACAAGTGTGCACACACAAGTGTACACACACACACACACACATGCTAAATGGAAGAGCTACAGGCTAGGCAACTAAGCTATGCTAACTCCTTTTCTTTCAAAAACTCTTAAAACCATGAAATGTAATATGTAGCTCCTGCATACCTAACCATGCCACTTAAGGTAATTTAAGTTGGTCACAGAAGGATTAATAAGAGAATAGTAGGATAGCACAACAAAGGTGTTGTGATGGTTAATTTTACGTGTTAATTTGACTAAGCTAAGGTTATTCTCAGGAGCTGATAAAACATTATTTCTGAGTGTGTCTGTGAAGGTGTTTCTGGAAAAGATTAACATTTGAATCAGTAGTGAGTAAAGAAGATTCACTCTCACCAAAGTGGGCAATGGTCATCTAATACTTGAGGGTCAGAATAGAACAAAAAGTGGAGGAGCTAATTCTCTCTCTCTCTTCTTGAACTGGGATGTTCATTATCTCATGCCCTTGGACATTGGAGCTTCTGGTTTTTGGGCCTTTGGATTCCAGGACTTACACCAGTAACCCCTTGTTCTTAGGCCTTTAGACTCAGACTGAATCATACCACTGGTTTCCCTAGTTCTCCAGCTTGCAGATGGCATATTGTGGCATATCTGGGCCTCTAGAATCACACACTTCTCCTACCTGTCTTGTAACTCTAGAAAACCCTAACAGAGGTATATGTGTGTATATGCCTACCCTTGACAAGAAAAATGGTTTTAAAAAAATGCCCAGGCAATGCAGTATGATTATGTAAGTTATTGTCATTGGGGAAGCTGGGAGAAGAGTTCACAGAAGCTTCCTGTACTAGTTTTGCAACTTCTTATGGCTCAAACTATTTCAAAATAAAAACTTTAAGAAGGGAAAATAATTATTGCTGCAAAATATAGAGTGGGTATATTTCAAAAAATATCTACAATTATTTATAATTGACAGAAAAATATGCTAAGGAAATAAGTCAACTGGATTTTCTAGTAAACTCAGAGTGGTTTTCCCTCATAGATTTTACAATATTGTTATAAAGCTTACTTTGTGTCAGTTGTTATGCAAAACAAATTTTTCACATTATCTGTTATTTATCTTTTTAAAACTCCTTATATATTATAGAACCCTGAGTTATTGCTTTAGATTATGAGTTTTATGAAGATGGGGTGACACCTTATTCATTTTATAGTTGTAGTATATAGCATGATCCCTGGTGAATAGTAGTAGCTCAACAAATGAATCTTTATGGCTGAATAAATTTCATATTTGTTCTTATAGTGGATATTTGCTGATTTTTTATTGTTTAGCATCCATTTATTCTTCCAAAGAGCACTCCAATTTCATTTTGATCAATTACTTTTTCCCCATTTGAGACAAACTGGTGGAAAAGTAATCAGCACCCATCTCCATCCCCACCCCTAGCCAAAGGATGAGCACATGCTATGAAATTATATGCTCCCTCCCTGAAATTTGAATCTTCAGATGAAGGACAAACTATTTAAAATAGTCGACATTCATCCATTTCAGAAGTGGCCTTCTGACATGACTGATAGAAGCTCCTACTTGCTTCCTGAATCCTAGATTCCCATCTCTCTTAGTGTTACTACCACCAATTTTGGTTCTACACATGTCACAAAGAGTAAGGACTATAGTTCTCAATCTTCTTTATATCAGTATGTGGCCATGTGATCAAATTTAGGCCAAGGACATATGATGAGAGGTGATGTGTGAAATTTCTGGGATGTATTCTTACAGTTAGCAAACACCCCCCCCCTTTCTTTTATTCTACTACTTGGAATATGGTCAAAATGGTGAGATTTCTTGGACCATGCATATGGGAAACATTCTAGTGTTGACAGAACAATAAGATAGAATAATTCTGGATCCATGGATACCCTCACACCAAAATCATAAAAAGATAGTAGGTGATTTTAATAGATTTTCATTAGAAACTGATGAATCACACAAAAATTTGTTAAACATACAGTAGTAGAAGAACAATAATAACCTTTAGCAAATACTCAACAAGTAGAGAACATAAACCATTTTCAGGTAAACAAGGAAAATTTACAAATTTAACTGCATATCAGGTTACAAAATCCTTGACAAAATTCAAATAATAGATAACATTCACCCCAACAGTTCTGGTTATGCTGTAAATAAATCAGAAAATAACATTTAAAGATTTTTAAATTCCCAAATATATTACTAAATAACTAACAGTTTAAAGGTAAACATGATAGAGTATTTATAATTGAATATCAATTAAAATACTATGTAGAGAAACTGGCTATTAAGGAAAGCATTAAAATACAGAAATATGCAGAAAATAATATAACAAATCCTTTCATTATTAAAAATGTTGATGTTTTATCATTTTTGTTTAAAAAGCAAAGATCATGGAAGTAAAGTTGTCTCTTTTCTTCTCACCAGTCCCATTGCTGGACTCATCCTCTCTCATGAATATATGTATGTGCATATATACACACACATATCCTACAGTACTAGTCAGGGTTTGTCAGAGAAACAGAGCCAATAAGATATGTCTATCTCTATTTCTATTATCTCTATCTCTATATATCTTTCTCTCTAATCTATTTGTAGATAGAGAGATTGATCAATTGATTGAATTATTACAAGGAATTGGCTCATGCAGCTATGAAGGTTACCAGGCTCAAGACCCAGAGAGATCTGATGTTTCAATTTGAGTCTCAGGGCAGGAAAAAGCTGATGCTCATCAGACAGAAAGGATTCTCTCCTACTTAAGAAAGGGTCAGAGATTTTGGTACAGCCAGGCCTTTGACTGATTAAATGAGACCCACCTATATTAGGGAGAACAATGTGATTTACTCAATCTACCAATGTAAGTGTTTTACTTTCATCCAAAAACACCCTTACAGAAATACCCAGAATAATGCTTTGGCCAAATATCTGGATACTCTATGGCCCCATCAAGATGACATATGAAATTAACCATCACACCTACCATTATTTTTTTTAACTTTTATTTGATATATGTATCTGTGAGCAATGCAATGTTGCTTGGTATATTTTTAAAAACTATACAAGTGTTATCACACTCTACACATTATTCTGCAACTTGCTTTTCATTCAAGATTACATTTTTATTACTCTTTCTTGATACATTTAGATCAAGTTCATTCATTGTAAGTGTATCAGGTAATTCATTGATAAAATAAACCATAAATTATCTATTCTCCGACTTTTAACTTTTATAATTTGTATCCTTCTACAACTCTCTTAGTACATAAGTACAAGAGTTTATCTAAAATACACACCTAGAGGCGCCTAAGTGGCTCAGATGGTTAAACGTCTGCCTTCGGCTCAGGTCATGGATCCCAGTGCCCTGGGATCCAGTCCCGCATCGGGCTTCCTGCTAAAAGGGGAGCCTGCTTCTTCCTCTGCCTCTGCCTCTGCGTGTCTCTCTCTCTGACTCTCATGAATAAATAAATAAAACATTTTTAAAAAATAAAAAATAAAATACACACCTATAAGCAGAATACCTGGTTTATAGGATATGCACAGTTTCAACTTCATATGATAATACTAAATCACAATCCAAAGTGATTTCATCAATTTGAACTCCTACCAGAGTATGTATGAGAATTTTCTTTCCCTGTATTTCAACCAATACTTTGTCTTTCAGGCTTTTTATTTTTGTTAATATTGCAGATGATACCTAATTTTTAACATCAATTTCCATGATTACCCATGAAAGAGAGATTTATCTTTTTTTCTATTTTTAGTATCCAAACTTGCTTCAAATTTGGAGAAAAGCTAGATAGATAAAAGACAGGATTTAACCTCCTACTATCGAATCTGACAGTGGGGGATGGGAGCAGACGTTCCCCTTTCCAGTTCTATGACAGATAAGACATAACAATGTTATTTAGACTGGACAGTTGTATGTTCTCATAAATTTCCACAGCTGCTAGACTGAATTGGAGAGTATAGAAGTGTTCTACAACAGTGATGCTAGCAGAGATGGCAGCAAGTGTTTCTTCCATTAACAGTGACCTATGGAAACTGTTCCTGTGATGAAAGCCTGGCTGTGGACATGCTCCCTTTGTTTTTGTTTTTTTTTTTCTGTGTTCTGATCCTCACTACTCCAGGCATTGATTCTGTAAGTCATATGATGGTTTTTGACTAATTTTTTTTTCTGCTTCACCTACCCAAGGTTTAAATTTATTTTTTAAAATGGAAGATTCTATTCTGTTCCATTAATTTATGTGTTGCTTTGTTTGCCAATACTATGCCAAGGTAGAAAAATAGATCAGTGAACAGAATAGAGCATTCAGAGATAGATTCCCATAAATTTAGTCAATGGGGGTGCCTGGGTGGCTCAATTGGTTAAGCGACTGCCTTCGGCTCAGGTCATGATCCTGGAGTCCCAGGATCGAGTCCCACATCGGGCTACCTGCTCAGCAGGGAGTCTGCTTCTCCCTCTCCAGCTCCCCTCTCTTGTGCTCTTTCTCTCTCACTCTCTCTCTCAAATAAATAGATAAAATCTTTTTTAAAAAATTTAGTCAATGGATCTTTGGCAAGGAACAAATTTAATTACAATCGAGCAAAGATAATCTCTTCTACCAAAAGTACTAGAACAACTGAACTTCCACATGCAAAAAAAAAAAAAAAATCTAAACACAGACCTTTCCACTTTAACAAATATTAACTCAAAATAGATCAAGATCTAAATGTAAAATGCAAAACTACAGAACTCCTGGAAGATAATGTAAGAGAAAATCTGGATGACTTTGAGTGTGGTTATGCCCTTTTAGATACAACATCAAAGATATAATTCATGAAGTAAATAATTGATAATCTGGACTTAATTAGAATTAAAAACTTTTGCTCTGTAAAAGACAATGTCAAGAGAATGAGAAAATAAGCCACACAAAGGGAAAAATTATTTGCAAAAGATACATCTAATAAAGGACTATTATTCAAATATACAAAGAACTTTAAAATTGAACAATGAGAAAATAAATGACCCTATTAAAAAATGGGCCAAACACCTTAACAGATATCTCATCAAAGAAGATATACAGATGGCAAATACACATATGAAAAGCCATATGATGATTTTTGACTAAATTATTTTTTTTTCTTAAACTACCCAGAATTTTTAATGTATTGTTTAAAATCAAGAATCAAAAAAGAATCTTAGCCTATAGCAGTGACAGATCAGGGTACCACTGCTGAAAAGAATATTAAAAAGAAAATTACTTTTTCTTCTGTACTTATAGCAATTTCTAAGGATTCATAGTACCAGAAGAGTGTGTCCCATTTGCTAAACTTAAGTACATGTCCATCCCTTGAGTACACAAGGACAATGAGACAAAGAAGAAAAGAACTAACATTTATTGAGCAGTTACTACAAACAAGGCTCTGTTTTAAGCTCTTTAACCTAACCTCCCATTTGATCTTCTAAACAACCTCATGAAGATTTATTTTTATGTTGTAAAGGTTAACTAATGTTTCTATGATCACAAAGTTTATTAAGTAGTGGAGCTGATATTTGAATGTACTCTGGTATCTGAGTCTTTGATGTTCCTTGAGTATTTATAGTAATTTGTAGTAGAAATCTGGGTATCACTTGTTGGAAATTACTTGGTGTAAATTATCATCTCACAAAACCCACAAAATTTAAGAGAGAAAACTATGCTCCACCCACCCCCAATGTATTCTGATTCTGAGAAAATGAGAAAATAGTGAAAATAAAGTTCAAATGATTAATGTCCAAAAAAGACCCGGTAATTCCACTTAGGAATCTATATTAGTAGATCAAAGTCTAAAATGACTAGTAATGACTTTCACCCTGCATAATCTCCTCCTGTTGATTGTTGAACCTGTTGATTTGATTGGACATCACTCCCATATTTTACATATACAATAAAAGAGATATTCCAGGTGTGATTAAATTTATTATTGAGTTGCTTTTGAGTTAGTCAAATGGATATATTTTGGGGGAGCCTGAGCTAATCACATGAGCCCTTTACTTCTGAGTCAGAGACAGAAGTCAGAGAATCAAACCATGGGAAAACATCAATATTTTGACTTTGAAGATGGTGGGAGCCATGGAGCAAGTAATGTGAATGACTTCTAGGAGACAAGAGAAGCTTCTTGCTGCAGCAAGAAAACAGGAATCTTGATTCTACAACCCCAAGAAACTGGATTATCCCAACAACATAAATGAACTCAGAAATTAATATATCCATAGCCAAGCTTCCAGACAAGAACACAACCAAAACATTGACTTCAGTTTTGGAATACCTTTTGCAGAAAATCAACAACACCGTGCTGGACTTCTTACCTACAGATCTGTGAACTAATAAGTAGGCTTTTTTTTAAGGTGTTATATTTGTGATAATTTGTAATGAAGCAATCAAAATATAATACATTTTATTAAAGAAATAAAAGTACCAGTACTATGGACATATGTTCAATTATATTTATTGTGCTAGAAAAACCTGAAATTAACCTGAGTGTGCCTCAATAAGGAAATCACTGGGAATGTTGTGATATATCATATGCTTTATAAAGTTTGTCAATATTAAAATAACTAGCATAATATGTGTTAAATTGGAAACATGTTTGATGTATATTGAGTGAGGAAACTATCACACAACTCTGTGTAATTGTGTATGATTCTATTTTATTTTAAGAACTATATATGTCTATTAAGATAGACTATTAAGATAGTTTATTAAGATATGTATTAAGATAGACATATAAATACATAGAAATATAGATTAAGATAGACATATAAATATATAGAAACACAGATGTATATAAAAACATAGAACAATAGCTACTAAATGTATATGTAGGTTGCCTCAGAAGGATAGGATCACATTACTATTATCATGAGGGAATAGAAACAGACTATTACATATTTTATACACCTCTGCATTGCTTGATGTGTTACAATGTGTATTACCCTTGCCATAAAAGCTAATTAAATTTTTACAAATATAACACATTTTGAGAAAATAAACTACATCAATAACTCAAGAGCCTAGAAACTTTAAAATAGAAGAATTAATAAAGTAGAAATTAATAGAAAATAAAATTAATACAAGCAAATATTAAAATTGATACATTTCAGATTTGTGAAGTAGAAAACTAAAACCTTGAGTAAACCCACCCCTATACATATTCTATAGTAATAACTTGGGTTTTATCCATCCTGATTTTGATTGCATACACACACACACACACACAAACACATTCATACACAGAAGCTATTTTGGGAAGTGTTTTGAAATGTTCAATTTTTTGGAACATGTAGCTAATTTTTAGTGTTCTTACATTATAGGCAGATCATGTATCCTTTACAATTTCTGTTGTTTGTAATTTATTTTTTTTCAGCTTTTGTGTTTGTGTGTGTTGCCTAAAATCATAGCTCATTCATCATAAACATGTACCCCTTTTGCCACTGTTTAGTATATTTTGCCTCAAATACAATTATGTTTAAAAAACATTGTGACCTGTGAGTTATTTTATTTGTGTTTTCCTATATAGCATGGGTCATTCTTTGAATCTTAGTTTTCTAAGGCAGTTTTTTGTAGTTGCATACCTTATAAAGATCTGTAATTGAAATTTATGTTTTATTAAATTTGGAGTTCTGTCTTTGAATGGGCCAGTTCAACCCCTTTATATCTTTTTCACAATTTCTATGTTAGAACTTTACTTTTGTGATCTTATTTTATACATTTTGATTTTATCTTTCCCTGAGATTACCTTGGTTTCCTATTTTTTGATGTATGAACTATGATTTCTTTATTGTTTTTCAAACATCTCTTGTGAATTGGCAGAATAGACCCTTATGAACACATTATATTCAAGTTATCTAGAATGAAAGGCTGTTCAATGATATAAAAATGGAGTATATTTGAAGGATGCCTGGGTGGCTCAGTTGGTTGGGTGTCTGCTTTTGGCTTGAGTCATGATCCCGGGGTCTTGGGATCAAGTCTCGCATTGGGCTCCTTGCTCAATGGGTAGTCTATTTCTCCCTTTGCCTGCCTCTCTCCCTGCTTGTGCTCTCTCTCTTTCCATTTCTCTCTCTGATAAATCAATCAATCAATCTTTAAAAAATGGAGTATATGAGGGTTCTAGAGGGGAGGGGGGTGGGGGGATGGGTTAGCCTGGTGATGGGTATTAAAGAGGGCACGTTCTGCATGGAGCACTTGGTGTTATACACAAACAATGAATCATGGAATACTACATCAAAAACTAATGATGTAATGTATGGTGATTAACATAACATAATAATTAAAAAATGGAGTATATTTGAATGCAATCACTTTATCCACTTCTTTCTTAAAATTCCTGGGGTTTTTTTTGTTGTTAATATAATTTAGAAATTTGGGCAATATAACTATCATTAAATTATTACATTTTTATTTTTTTAAATTTACAGTCAGGAGCTATTTTTGGCATTTGCTTTGTTTAGTCACAACTCTTAATATGATTTAATTATCTGTTTAGTAGATTTCAACAATCACCACTATGACTTCTCCTTTCCTTAAATCTTCATTTTAACTTATATACAGGACAATTATAAAAGACCTTGGAGTAATTTTATTTCTCCAGATTCTACTTTTCAAAAATAGTTTTATTGAAATATAATTCACCTATCATGCAGTACACCCACTTATGGTATTTTTTGAAATCTTGATTATATGAAATTATCTTAGTGCAGTTTTTTAAATTAAATTTTTTTGCATTGAAATTATTATAGATTTACATTTTGTTAAAAAAATAATACAGAGAGATACTATGTACATTTTACTCAGTTTCACTTAATGGTAACCTCTTAGAAAATTAGGGTGTCTGGCTGGTTCAGTTGGAAGAGCATGCAACTCTTGAGATCCAGTCATGGGTTCAAGTCCTACATTGAGTGTAGAGATTAATAAAAAAAATAAATAAATAAACTTTAAAAATGTCTTTTTTTTTAAGATTTTATTTATTTATTTGACAGAGAGAGACACACAGGGAGAGAGGGAACACAAGCAGGGGGAGTGGGAGATGGAGAAGCAGGCTCCCCGCTGAACAGGGAGCCCGATGTGGGCGTCAATCCCAGGACCCCGGGATCATGACCTGAGCCGAAGGCAGACCCTTAACGACTGAGCCACCCAGGCACCCCAAATTTAAAAAATGCCTTATAAAATTATGGTACAATGGCACAACCAGGTTGT
The DNA here is from genome assembly GCF_002201575.2 of Neomonachus schauinslandi. NCBI lineage: Eukaryota > Metazoa > Chordata > Mammalia > Carnivora > Phocidae > Neomonachus > Neomonachus schauinslandi. The sequence goes on along the minus strand of NC_058419.1, from coordinate 48,483,754 downwards.
TGATATTGATAAATCCAACAATCTTATTCAGATCTCCCCACTTGTACTCTTTGTATGTCTTTGTGTGTGTGGGGGGGATGTTTAGTGCAATATCATTGAATAATGTATAATTAAATAAGTGCATTTTCACCACAGTTAACTTCCAGAAGAGTTCCATCATCACAAGGATACCTCATATTGCCTTTCTATAATCACAGGTATCTCCTTCTTTCACTCTTGCTCACCCTTCTCTAATCCCTGATAACTGCTAATCTGTTCTCCATTTCTAAAACACTGTCTTCGCAAAAATGTTACACAAATTGAATTATACAGTATATAATCTTGTTGGATTGATTTTTTTTTCACTCAGAATATCCCTGGAGAATCATCCAAGACATCGCATATATTGATAGCTTATTACTTTTTACTGCTGACCATTATTCCATGTATGTATATACCACATTTTGTTGTTATTGTTGTTGATTCATTTAATATTTTTTCAAGTTTTTATTTAAATTCCAGTTAGTTAACATACAGTGTAAAATTAGTTTCAGGTATAGAATTTAGTGATTCATCACTTACATACAACAACCAGTGCTCATCACAACAAGTGCCCTCCTTAATACCCATCCCACAGCCCACCTCCCTTCCAGCAACCCTCAGTTTGTCCTGTATAGTTAAGTGTCTGTTTCCTGGTTAGTCTCTCTATTGTTTTCCCTATGTTCATCTGTTTTTTTCCTTAAATTCCTCATATGAGTGATATTATATGGTATTTGAGTTTGTTTCCCTGGCCGCCTTATTTCACTTAGCATAATACCCTGTAGCTCCAACCACATCGTTGTAAATGGCAAGATTTCATTCTTTTTGATGGCTGAGTAATATTTCAGTCTGTGTCTGTGTGTGTCTGCGTCTGTGTGTGTGTGTCTGCCTGTGTATATGACATCTTCTTTTTCCATACACATTTGGGTTCTTTCCATAATTTGTCTATTGTTGATAATGCTGTTATAAACATTGGGGTATAGGTATCCCTTCAAATCAATATTTTTTATCCTTCAGGTAATACTTAATAGTGCAACTACTGGATCGTAGGATAGTTCTATTTTGAACTTTTTGAGAAAACTCTGTACTCTTTTCCACAGCGGCTGCAACAGTTTGCATTCCCACCAACTGCATCCTTGTCAACACCTGTCGTTTCCTGTGTTGTTGATTTTAGCCATTCTCACAGGTGTGAGATGATATCTCATTGTAGTTTTGATTTACATTTCCCTGATTATCAGTGATGTCGAGAATCTTTTCATGTGTCTGTTTGCCACCTGTATGTCTTCTTTGGAAAAATGTCTATTCATGTCTTCTGCCCATGTTTTAACTGGATTATTTGGTTTTTATGTGTTTGTTGAGTTGTATAAATTCTTTATAGGTTTTGGATACTAACCTTTTATCAGATATGTCATGTGCAAATGTTCTCTCTAATTCTGAAGTTGCCTTATAGCTTTATTGACTGTTTCCTTTGCTGTGAAGAAGCTTTTTATTCTGATGAAGTCCCAATAGTTTATTTTTGCTTTTGTTTTCCTTGCTTTGGGAGACATATCTAGTAAAAGCTGTGGCTAATGTCAAAGAGGTTACTGCCAATTTCTTCTTTAGGATTTTGATGGATTCCTGTCTCACATTTAGGTCTTTCATCTATTTTGGATTTATTTTTGTGTATGGTGTAAGAAAGTGGTCCCATTTCATTCTTTTGCATGTTTCTGTCCTGTTTTCCTAACACTGTTGAAGAGACTGCCTTTTTCCATTGGTTATTCCTTCCTGCTTTGTTGAAGATTAGTTGACCATATAGTTTTGGGTTCATTTCTGTGCTTTCTATTCTGTTCCATTGATCTATGTGTCTGTTTTTGTGCCATAACCCATTTGTTTAATTATTCACCTGTCCATGGACTTCTGACTTGTCTTCAGTTTATTTTCTTATTATGGACAAACCTCTAACATTTGTGTACAGGTTTTTGAGTGGACAAAGTTTTGATTTATCTAGGATAAATGTCTGAGAGTGAAATTCCTGGGTCATATGGTAATTGAAAGTTTCATATTATTAAAAAAATGCTGAACTATGTTCTAGTGTGATTATACCATTTTCCTTTCCCATCAGCAATGGTGAGTGGTCCAGTTTTTCTGCATCCTGGCCAGCATTTTGTGCTGCCATTATTTATTTTACCCATTCTGATAGATATATATTAATATCACATTGTGGTGTTAATTTTCATTTCTCTAATGGGTTATGTGGTGGTTAGTTTTATGTATCACCCTGTCTGGGCCATAGTACTCACATTTTTGTCAAAGGTTATTCTGGATATCTTTGTAAGTTGTTTTTTTTTCTTTTTTGGGGGGCAAGGGGCAGGGTGGATAAGATTAACATTTAAGTCAGTAGGCTTTTGGACTTTGTATAAATCAGATTTCCCTCCATACTATGGGTGGGCCTCATCCAATTGGTTGAAGACCTTAATAGAACAAAGACTCTCCTCACAAGAGCAAGAAGAAATTTTGTCAGCAGACAAATTCCAAACTTGGACTGATACATTGGTTTTTCCCTGGGTCTCTAGCTTCTTGGCCCACTCTGCCAATTTTGGACTTGCCAGACTCTAAAACTGTAAGCCAGTTTCTTAAAATAAATCTCTTTCTATATATACACATCATACTGGTTTCGCTTTTCTGGAGAACAAAAACTAATACAGGTAAAGATGTTGAACATCTCTGCATGTGCTCCTTTGAGATCTGTATATCCTCTTCGATGAAATATCTGTTTGTGTCTTTTGCCTATTTTCTAATTGGATTTTTTTGTTTGACTGCTGTGTTTTGAGAGTTCTTTATATATTCTAAATATTAGTCTTTGGTTGGATGTGTAGTATGCACATATTTTCTCCCAGTCAGTAGCTTGTATTTTCAACTTTTTCATAGGTGCTTTAAAGAGCAAAACTTGTTAATTTTGATGATGTCCAGTATATCAATTTTTCCTTCTATGGATCACATTTTTGGTGCCATGTCTAAGTACTCTTTTCCTAGCTCTAGATTAAAAGATTGTTTCCAATGTTTTGTTTCTTAATATTTTATAGTTTTGTATTTTGCATTTATGTCTCATTCATTTGAGTCAATTTTTGGATTAGGTATGAGATTTTTAGTTGATTGCTTCAGCACTATTTATTGAAAAGACTGTCATCTTTCCTCCATTGAATTGCTTTTCCACCTTTATCAAAAATCCACTGAGCATGTTTATGTGGGTTAATTTCTAGGTTGTCTAGGCTATTCCTTTGATCTATGTGTCTATCCCTATAACAATACCACACTGTCTTGATTATAGTAGCTATATAGTAGACCTTAATATTGGTAGAGTAATTCCTCCCATTTTATTCTTCATATGTAGCAATTGTATGTGCATATGTATTGCATGCTTTCAATATACATTTTAAGTTTGTTCTTATCTATAAAAAATTGTTAGGATTTTGGTAAAAATTGCATTAACATAAAGACCAATTTAGGAACAGTTGAAGTCTTTACTATGTTGAGAGACAAACGTGGTATGTCTCTCCATTTATTTATTTATTTTTTTAATATCCTTCCTCAGCATTTTATAATTTTCAGCATAAAGATCCTGCACATGTTTTGTTAATTTTATACCTAACAATTTAACTTATCTTTGTGGTTATTGTAAATAGTACTGCATGTTTTGATTTGGGTTTTCAATTTTCACTGACATACAGAAATGCAAATTACTGCTCTTTTGTATATGTGTATTAATTTTGTATCCAACAACCTTGCTGAAATCATATATTAATTCTAAAATGTTTTTGTATTATGTTAGTTGTAAGGTTGGTTGGTTTGTTTGGTTGATTCTGGGTATGGAGGTTTTATTGTAGATAATTTTTATCAAATCGAGGAAGCTCCACTCTATTCATAGTTTAAGAGATTTTATCATGAGTGCATGTTGGGTTTGCCTTTTTTTTTTTCATGTTCTTATTTGCCATCTGTATTTCTTTTTTGGTATTTTCCTCAGTTGAAAAGATCATATTTTTTTTTTTCTTCTTTGGATGGTTGATATGGAGAATTAATTGATTTTTTAATGTTGAACCAGACTTGTATACCTGGGATAAATCCCACTTGGGCAGTATGTACAATTCTGTATAATTATTTTTGTACATTGCTGGATTCAATTTGCTATTATTTTGTTGAGTAACTTTGAATTTATGTTCAGAAGGGCTATTGTTCTGTAGATCTCCTTTTTCAGTACTATCTTTGTTTAGTTTTGGTATCCATGTAATAATGACTTCATAAAATGAATTAGGAAGTGTTTTTTTTTTTTTTTTTAAAGATTTTATTTATTTATTTGAGACAGAGAGAATGAGAGAGAGAGAGCACATGAGAGGGGGGAGGGTCAGAGGGAGAAGCAGGCTCCCTGCCGAGCAGGGAGCCCGATGCGGGACTCGATCCAGGGACTCCAGGATCATGACCTGAGCCGAAAGCAGTCGCTTAACCAACTGAGCCACCCAGGTGCCCGGAAGTGTTTTTTCATCATGTATTTTCTGGAATAGATTGTACAAAATTGGAGTTAATTTTTCTCTAAATAGTTTTGTGGAATTCTCCAGTGAAACCATCTGTGCCCAAGGATTTCTTTTTTTTTTTTTTTAAGATTTTATTTATTTGACAGAGAGAGACACAGCAAGAGAGGGAACACAAGCAGGGGGTGTAGGAGAGGGAGAAGCTCTTCCCGTGGAGCAGGGAGCCCAATGTGGGGCTTGATCCCAGGACCCTGGGACCATGACCTGAGCCGAAGGCAGATGCTTAATGACTGAGCCACCCAGGCTCCCCAGTTAATGGTTATTAGGACTACTCAGACTGTCTATTTTATTTTGCTTGAGGATTAATACTTTGTGATTTTCAAGCAGTTGGTCCAATTTCCTCTAAGTTATTGAAATTATGAGTGTAAAATTGTTCATAGTATTCCTTCATTATCTTTTTAAAAAATATTTATTTATTTATTTTAGAGAAAGAGCATGACTGGGAGGAGGAGCAGAAGGAGAGGGAGAGAATCTCAAGCAGACTCCCCACTGAGCACAGAGCCCAAAACGGTGCTTCATCTTTCAACCCAGGGAACACAACCTAAGCCAAAATTAAGAGTTGTATGCTCAACCAACTGAGCCATTCATGTGCCCCTCTTTCATTATTTTTTTAATATCTGCAGAAGCTTTAATGATATCCCCTGATTCTTGATATTGGTAATTTGTGTCTTCTCTCTCTCTTTCTCGTATTTGTCAGTCTTGCTAAAGGTTAATCAAATGTATTGATTTTTTGAAGAACTGATTATTTGTAACTTTGTTTTATTTTCCTGTTTTAATTTTATTGATTTCTGATCCTATCTTTATTATTTCCTTCCTTTTGCTTGCTGTGGATTTATTTTGCTATGTTTTGTTTGTTTCTTGACATAGAATCTTAGATTATTTATCAGAAACATTTCCTGTTTTCCAACATAACCATTTAGTGGTAAAAATTGTTTTGTCAGAACTGCTTTAGAGGCATCCCATGTATATTGATATGTTGAATTTTCATTGTTTTTCAATTCTATGTATTATTTTTACTTCAATGAAACTTTCTCTTTGACCAACAGGTTAATTAGAAGTATATATTTTTTCATTTCCAACTGTTTGTAGATTTTCTTGTTATTTTTTTGATTTGATACTACAATGGTCACAGAACACACTATATGATTTCAATTATTTTAAATTTGTTGAGTTTCTTTTTTATGGTTCATAATATGGACTATCTTCATGAACAATCTGTGGACAATTGAAAACATTGTGTATTTTGCTGTTGGATGTAGTGCTGCATATGTGTGTGTGTGTGTGCGTGTGTATTTGTGTATTTCAAGTAGATTCTACTGGTTAATTATGTTGTTTAAGTATTAATGCTTAAGCAAAAATAAAAACCTTTTACAAAGGAAAAAAAAGGACTGATTTTTTTAAAGATTTATTTCTTTATTTTAGAGAGAGAGAGAGAGAGTGTGTGTGTGTGTGAGCAGGCAGAGGAGCAGAGGGGAACCAGACTGCCCACAGATTGTGGAGCCTGAGGCAGGGCTTAATCTCTTGATGGAATATCATGACTTGAGCCAAAAGCAAAGGCTGGATGCTTAACCAACTGAGCCACATAGGCACTCCAAAAAAGACTGATTTTTTTTTAACTCAACAATATATATTAAAATGTCTACTGGGTTCAAACTAATGTAATAAGTACCAGGAAAAATCACTCATTCATCAATTTATTCAACAAACATTTATTAATTAGTTACTAAATGAAGGATTTTATGCTAATCTCAATAGAAAATACAAAGTGTTACAAGACATATTTCTGTCCCTCAAATAGTATAAAATCCATTAAGATTATATGTATAATACAAGCTTATATCTTTTTAAATATTTTATATATCTGTTTGATAGAGAGAGAGAGAACACAAGTAGCCAGAGTGGCAGGCAGAGGGAGAGGGAGAAGCAGGCTCCCTGCTGAGCAGAGAGCCTGATGTGGCTCAATCCCAGATGGGATCATGACCTGAGCTGAAGACAGATGCTTAACGGACTGGTCCACCCAGGTGCCCCACAAGCCTATATCTTAATGATGCAAGCACACCACAAATATTTCTGAAGCTTCAGACAAAAGTACAAAATGGCTGCCCATACACCACATGTCTAAATATTTAAATGATTACAAAATGTTACATAAAATCTTTATTTGCTTTCCTTGTTAAGTATACTTTCAAAATGACCTGAAAGATCAAGTATAAATTTAAAATTTGGGGGATCTTCAGAATTCTGCACCAAAACATAAAAATACAGAAAGAGCTATTATACAGAGCCCTGGCCTATGGTCCACTCCCCTTCTTCTATCACACACAGCTTTGTCCCACTCAAAAAAAACCTTGTAGCACACCTAGGAATTCCCAAGCCCTCACTTAATAGTCCATTTTCAACTTGTGCAAGCAGTTGTTCCTTAGACACTTTGGGCCCAATGGTGTGGACAGTAAGAGAACAGGTAGAGGCTTAGACAGGACCAGAAGAGGGCTCAGAGAAGTTGGGAAGGGAATACTGGGATCCCAAATAACAAAGTGTTATCTAAAAGATGTTGCAGGAACTTGCTGGGAACTTCCCCTTGGCCACATATGTCTTTACTCTGTGGGAGTGGAAGAACAGAAGGAGTGCTAGAGTGAGGCCCTTTAATGCACAGGTTCCTCAGCAAGGACCATTCTTGCCAGAGTTTAAGGACAATACAACAGTCATGAAGAAATACAGATTGTACAGTTAGATATAACATAGTGCATCCATATGATTTAGTTATTGAAAAGAAAGACAATTTCTACATGTATTGACACAGAAAGATGCCAATGTCACATGGTTAAATAAAATAATGCAATATTTTTATATATTTATTAGAGTGAGCATATATTACTTTTGTAATAAAAAATCCAGTGTATTTTTCATAATGTCAAAAAAACATGTATTGATTACCTACAATGTACCATGTACTAGTAGGTGCCAAATAAAGTCTCATCTCATTTTTGTTCACCACAGTCATCCTGTTAAGAAGACTGTTGTTCCAAGAAATAAAATTAGTTGCTCAAAGTCACTCAGCTAGTAAATGGAGAACCAGTTCAACCTCAGGTCTTCTGAATCTAAGTCCATCACTCTTTCTTCAATTTTACCAGAGTTCATTTCAAAATTAAAGAGCAGTGCTGGAAAAGTATTCTCTACATATGATTTGGATCTATTTGCCCCTAGTTCTGACCAACTTTCTAGACTGCCCTATGACTTTCTGACCACTAATATACAATTTAGTGATTTATAACCCTAATTATACCACAATTTGGACACTGTTCTGTTTGTGGCTTGTTTGCATGTTTATTTTTATTTTCAGGCTTGTCTGGCAAGATGATATGATCCACAGTTCACTTAATTTGGGGTATCATGTTGTTGTAGTGCAACAGGGAAGTCCCAAGGAATCCTAGGGCACTGAGGCAAGAGTTAGATGAAAGTTCATGACTAAGATGCTAGAAGGCCATTTATTCAATAATGTTCTAGTGACCTGTACTCTGGTGTGAATCAGTGGTAGTGATATTTCACTGCATCACATACATATGCTGACAACCTGAAAGAATAAGAGACAAAACAGTTCTTTATGATTCAGTAAGGTGTGCGCATACATATCTCATTTCATTCTTACAACTACCCTGCAATATAAATGTGTTAGCTTCACTTTACGGATGAGTAAATTGAAGATCATAGAAGTTAAGTAACTTCAAACTTTTTAAAACTTTTTTTTTTTTAAGTGGGCTCCACATTCAATGTGGGGCTTGAACTCATGACCCCGAGATCAAGAGTGACATGTTCCACCAACTGAGCCAGCCAGGCACTGAGAGAAGTTAAGTAACTTTACAACAAAAGGTACCTGTATTAGTCAGGGTTCTCTGAAGAAACACACACAAAAAATGTGTACACACACACACACACACACACACACATTTGGATACATAGGGAAGGGTTACAGTTTGAGTTCAAGAACAGTCTGCTGGAAGAATTCGTTTTTGCTTGGGAGAGATCAGGGTTTATTTTGTTAAGGTCTTCAACAAATTGGTTGGGACCCACCCACAATATACAGGGTAATCGGCTTTACTAAAAATCTTTGATTTAAATATTAATCTTATCCAAAAAAACAACACCTTCACAGAAACATCCAGAATAATGTTTGATCAAATATTGGGCACTGTGGCCCAGCCAAGTGGAACACATATCCATTACAGCACCATAATTTAAAATTTACTTTTATGACTTGCTCTCAGAAATGGAAGACTCGGGGCGCCTGGGTGGCTCAGTCGTTAAGCATCTGCCTTCAGCTCAGGTCATGATCCCAGGGTCCTGGGATCGAGCCCCGCATTGGGCTCCCTGCTCTGCAGGAAGCCTGCTTCTCCCTCTCCCACTCCCTTTGCTTGTGTTTCTCTCTCGCTATCTCTCTCTCTGTCAAATAAATAACTAAAACCTTAAAAAAAATGGAAGACTCTATTTTATTCTTTTAATGATATTATTATTTGTTCAAATTTCAGAAAGTATATAGATCATTATATAGATCAATGTTCCCATATCTCATGTTTAAAGGATGAACCATCTGAGAGAGAGAATACTGAGAAAGTAAAAATATTCGGCTAATTAACTTCCTTAAGTCACCATGTTAATTGTAAGAAGAGAAAAAGGATTAACCATCTTCTAATTTTAACCTTTCTTTAGAAGGCCATACAAATTACATTTCAGTATCAATTGAATTAAAAACATAATTGTTTACTAAATCTTATTTAAACATAATTTTAAGAAATGCAGTAATAGATAAGATTAACTTTCTTCATTTCAATGCAAATATTCTCTTAAAAATTTGATCAATGATTTACCAGACACTGAGGCTTGAAAAATACCTATCAGTTTTGTTCTTTTTAATAAGAAGAGCAAAAAGGTAATTGTTAGCCATTTGGATAACTCAAAAATTACCTTCAAGTGCTACTTTTCTTACACTGTACTAAGAATAGTCTACAATGTGCTTTATTTAGTCATAATAGACTCTGACGGGGTATATAAGTGCTTAGTGTACAGCCATAGAGAGAAATTATTTGTCAAATCTGTTCTAAAATTAAAATCATGTCTACAGAGAAAGCTTGACTCAAGTAGGGGTGATTTGTTTTGGCAAACTGTAGGAAGCACTATAATACAATGTCTCTATAAGAATAGCTTGAAATGAGTAAATAATGTCAAGGTGGATCCATTTATTTGGACTATTATAATTAACCAAATCAATTATTTCATAATCTAGTTGTACCTTTATCAGCAGCTACCAAAGCAATCACGTGCAGAATTCTGTGTCAACCTTTGTGTAGTTATACCTACATAATATAAATTGAAGAACAAACTGATTACTATCTTTTATTTAAACATATGAGATTGTAGGGTGCCTGGGTGGCTCAGTCTGTTAAGTGGCTGCTTTTGGCTCAGCTCATGATCCCAGGGTCCTGGGATTGAGCCCCACATTGGGCTCCTTGCTCAGGGGGGAACCTGCTTCTCCCCTGCCTGCCACTAACCCTTCTTGTGCTTTCTCTCTCCCTTTCTCCCTCTCTGTGTCAAATAAATAAAAAATTTTTAAAAAATAAATAAATATATGAGATTATGTTAATTTTCTGCTGTCCCCAGAAAACCTATTAAAATGGCAAAAATAGGACTTTTTAAGAGGATACATTCACAACCATAAAAGTAATAAGAAAGGAAATTACAGTAGATAAGAGATGTCCACACATTTGAAGAGGATATAAAGTGAACATGAGTGGTGATGACTGAAGAGATAGAACTCTAAGATCTAAGAGTTTTCAGAGGGAAATGTTAACCAGAACCCAATAAATTAGGGTTACAAAATTCCAGAAAATCTCAAAATATGGAGTCATCAGTTACTTCAGAAGCCAGGGTGAGGCAGAGGTCAAACAGGACAAATGCCTGAAATCTGCCTATGAGGACATTAGACTTTCAGGCATCCTTCCTCACTCTTGAAGCAACAGAATCACAGAGGCTGTGAAGTTAGGGCACTAGAACAGACACAGTGGAAGAGAGGTGAGAGGTACTGTACTGAAACATGCAATTCAATGAAAGTCAACATATTAAATGATAAAATGGCAATTCTCTGTTTGATTCCCAGGGCACTGACTGTCAGGATTACAGTTTCAAAAGTAGAATATTAAAGATTCCTCTCTGAAGAAACTGAACCTTTGGAAGACTGTTTGGAGGTCTCTGGTAAAATGACCAGGTTTGTATTAAATTTCACTATGGTAAGGCCTACCAATACACAGTTTCTGCTCAAGTACACAGAACTTTTAATTAAATTTTTGGTACATCAGTCTCAACTATAAATGGATACCCAAGGTTCATAGTATATTTGAAGAAACAACAACAAAAAAGTTTCAACATGAAAAATCAAGACTCAAAGAAGAGAAGAGTGAAAAATTTGAGGAAACAGAAAATCAAGAGATCTCACCCCACCAAAAAGCCCCCAAAATTAAAATATCTTTAAAGAACTAAGAAAGTGTCATATAAAAATCATCAACAAAATAAAAATAAACATTTTTTAAAAGACCATGTATCCACAAATAACTAAGAGAAGATCTTACAATATTCAGTGTTGCAGAAGATGTGGATCAACAAGTATGCCACATATGCTGTTGTTGGGATTGTAAAATGGATTGGTCACTTTGGAAAAACTAATATCTTATAAATAAAATACTCATATGCCATATGAGCTTAGCATTTTCATTCTTTATTATAGACTTAAGAGAAACTCATATATGTTCAGCACAGGATATGTAAAGATCATTCAAAGCATAAGATTGTTTATCATCTCAAAACTACTGAAATAATGCGATTACCCATCAATACTAGTATGCTAAATAAATTATGGTTTATTCACACAAGGGAATATTATATAGTAGTCCAGAGAAAAAATGAGCTCCTTGCATCAATATGCATAAATATTAGCAATAAAATATCAATAACAAAAATTTGTAAGTCTAAAAAGATTACATAATAGTACCATATGCTTTTCTTAAAGGTAAAAACAATGAAAACATATATATTTTACATATATATTTACTGTATGGTTTACATATATATTTACTGTATACTACATGTTCTGTGTGTGTGTGTGCATTGAGTGCTTGTCTTGAAGGGCTATAGTAAGGACAAAGTTAATATAAGTAAAATGTTTATAATGAAACTTGGTAATATATTAGTATTCTATTTTTAATAGTTTTTGTGAATTTGAGAATAGTTAAATATAACACTAAGCCAAAAAATAGAGGTAATTCTTAACTTTGACTATATATGGGGAGGATGTTCTATGAGAAAGGAAGTGAAATCATTAGGTACCACTTATCTCAGTGTGAAAAGCATTTGCATAGTCATAATAATATGTACATTTTGAATATTGTTTTGGTCCCAGGTTTTGATATATCTACATTAGTACAATGAGGAAAGAGGCAGTATGTGTGACATAGGGAAGTTGTATGAGAAAGTTAACTACACATTGTTCATGGTACAAATTCAATTATGTTTAACATTAATAAATCAATCAATGGCAATGAAAACATTATTTGGTATATGGAAGCAAATAACAAAACAACAACAACAAAAAACATCCTACGAAGTTGAAAGTTGTTGCCTTGGGGAGTTGCGAACCAGGAGTGGGGAGAGGTGGGGATGGAGATTGTCATTTTTCATTATAAACCTTATTATTTAAATGACCGTGCAATTTATCATCACAAAGAGACATTGTAGAAAATAAAATGAAGTGCTTTCAACAATTAGACTAGGGTAAGTTATGTAAACTAGAATTGTCCCAGGCAAACTGGGATGTATGGTCACCCTACCATCTGACTCTCAAAATTTGGTGCATATATTGGTTTGATACAGAGAAAAAAAGTGAAAATATGGAAGTAACTACCAAGTTAATTGAATATATTGGTGTTTTTATTTTGTTTTGTTTTTACTCAGTTATCCAATTTGGCTGTCTAAAGGTACCAGCTTATTTGTTTAAGGGCTGGACATTCAGGTTCACTTTTGGGTAAATGTAGATGCTGTCTGAAAAAGGAGAATATATAGACTGACAATTTTTTCTGATCCCTTGTGCACAAAATTAAATTAGCTACTGAAGCTACTGAAAAAAAAATTGGTAAAGTTCTAGGGTTACATCAGTAAGATGACAGAATAGGAAGTCCCATGTCTTGTTTTTCCATGGATACACTGATTTAATAACAATATATAAGCAGAAATTACCTCATGAGAATTCTTGACTCAAGAGGTGGCAATATCCCAGGTAAGCACAAAGCTGGGAACAGCTGCATTGAAATAGGTAAGAACAATTTCACTTTACCTGCATAAGGCCCTTCTTCAAACTGGCATAGATAACCAGCAAAAGAGAACACCCTGGCTAGTGAATTCTGCCTGGAAGAGGGAAAGAAAGAAGATAGAAGAGAGGAGTGTGCATCCAATATTCCAGCTTTTTGGGAAGACACTCTAAGGACTGGTTTCTGTCTTACCTCATTCAAAGCACTGATGGAACCAGTATGCTTTTGATGTCTGGGGGACACTGAGAAAAGGAAGAGTGGGTGGCTTACTGCTGTTCCAGAGGATGTATAATACATCAGATAGAGGCCAATAGAACTTGACAGTCTCTCAGAAAGAAAGAAAACAGTGGAATATGCATTCAGTGTTCTGGCTTTTCAGGGGACTACCTGAAAGAATGAAGTACAGACAGAATCCAATATATTCTAGAAGCCTGGGGTCTGCTGAGAACATGACAGCTGGATGGTTTGTGGCTGCCCCAGATAATTAACAGTACCTCAGAGAGGAAAAAAAAAAAAAAAGGAACAAGAGATCACAAGCTTTAGGAAAAGAAACTAGCAATATTCTTTATTAAGGAATTTCATGCACAGACCATTCTCCCCCCCAAAAAAGGTACAGAGGCCCCAAGAAAATCTAGCCAGACTGATTGGAGAGGGTCTTTCCCTGTACAAGTCAGTTGGTAAAAACTAGGAGAGGGGACAAACTTTTCAAATGTGTAAATCCCCACAAAAAGTTATGAGAAACAAAAAGAAACAGGGAAACATGGCTCGAAGAAACAAAATAAACCCACAGAAACTGACAATAAAGGAATGGAGGTATATGAATTACCTGATAATTAATACAAAATAAGTGTCATAAAAATGCTCAGTAAACTCAGGAAAACAGTGCATGAATAAAATGAGAATATCAACAAGGAGACAGAAAATATGTTTTGTTTTAAAATTTTGAGCTGAAGAATATAATGGCTGAGTGGAAAAACTCACCAGAGGGTTTAACATCAGACTTGATCAAGCGGAAGAAAGAGTAAGTGAACTCAAAGACACATGATTCTGAATTATGCAGTCAGAGGGACAAAAAGGTAAAAGAATGAAAAAACATGAAGAAAGCCTAAGGAACTTAATAAAACACGATAAAGCAAAACAACATATGTATTATCAGAGAGCAAGAAGGAGAAGAGAGCAAAAGGGGAAGAAAGTTGATCTGTAGAAATAACAGAGAAAAACTTTCCAAGTCTGGGAAAGGAAATGGACTTCTAAATTTAAAAAGTATGTGCTGAAAGCTGATTCAAATCTGCAGGATTCACTGGTGAATTCTACCAAACATTTAAAGAATTACTCCAAACCTTCTCAAACAGTTCCAAAAATTGAAGAGCAGAGAACACTTCCAAACTCACTTTATGAGGCCAGCTTTATGCTGATATCAAAGCCAGACAAAATCAGTACAAAACAAGAAATCCATAGGTCATAATACTTGATGAACATAGATGCAAAAGTACTCAGTAAAATAATAGCAAATTGAATTCTGTAGCACATTAAAAGGATCATACACAATGGCTAAGTGAGATTTATGCCTAGGATGTAAGTATGGTTCAATATATGAAATCATTCAATGCAACAATATACTACATAAACAGATACAAAACAAAAATCACATAAATGTCTCAATAGAAGCAAAAAGCATTTGAAAAATTCAATACTTTTTCATGACAAAAACGTTCAACAAACTAAGAGTAGAAGGAAAATATCTCAATATAATAAAGGCCATATATGAAAAGCTGATATGTAACATTTTACTCAATAGAGAAAAACTGAAAACTTTTCCTCCAAGATCAGGAACAAGAAAAGGATGCCTACTGTTATCCTTCCTATTAAACATAGTCCTGGAAGTCCTAACTGAAGCAATTAGGTGAGATAAGAAAGGACATCCAAATCAAAATGGAAGAAGAACAATTATCTCTATTTAAAGATAACATGATCTTATATGTAGAAAACCCTGAAGATTCCACAAAAGAAAAAAAAATGTTACAGGTAATAAATAAATTCAATGAAGTTGCAGGATAAAAAAATCAATATATAGGGGTGCCTGGGTGGCTCAGTCATTAAGCGTCTGCCCTCGGCTCAAGTCATGATCCCAGGGTCCTGGGATCAAGCCCTGCATTGAGCTCCCTGCTCAGCGGGAAGCCTGCTTCTCCTTCTCCCACTCCCCTGGCTTGTGTTCCCTCTCTCCCTGTGTGTCTCTCTCTGTCAAATAAATAAATAAAGTCTTTTAAAAAAAATCAATATATAAAATTCACTTGTGTTCCTATTCACTAACAACAATATAAAAAGGAAGTTAACAAACAACCTCATTTATAACAACATCAAAAAGGAAAAAAAAATACTTAGGAATAAACTTAACCAAGGAGGTGAAAGACTTGTGCAATGAAAACTACCAAAGATGGAAGAAAGAAATTAGAAAAGACAAAAATAAATGGAAATATACCCTAGGTTAATGGATTGGAAGAATTAATATTGATAAAATGTTCATATTACCAAAAGTAATTTACAGAGTTAATGCAATTTCTATCAAAACCCTAATTGCATTTTTTTTTGAAAAATACAAAAAACAATCCTAACATACTATGGAGCCACCTTGAATGACCAAAACAATCTTGAGAAAGAACAAAACTGGAAGTATCACACTTCTTGATTTCAAAACATATTACAAAAACTACAGTAATCAAAATAGTATTGTACTGGCATAAATACAGACATATAGATCAATAGAAGAGAGCCAAAAAATAAATCCCACATTTAGTCAAATGGTTTTTGACAAGGATGCCAGGAGTACACAATGGGGAAAGGATAGTCTCTTCAATAAAGGTGCTGGGAAAACCACATGCAAAAAAAATGAAATTAAATGCATATCATATACCAGACACAAAAATCAATTCAAAATGGACTAAAGACTTAAACATAAAACCTGTAATTAGAAAACTACTAGAACGTAACACAGGGAGAAAGTTCATTGGTCTATGCAATGATATCTTAGGATAGACATCAAAAGCATAGGCAACAAAAGCAAAAACTACATCAAAGTAAAAAGCTTCTGTGCAGCAAAAGAAAAAAAAAACAGTTAAAAGGTAATCTACAGAATGGGGTAAAATATTTGCAACCTTTATATGTGATAGAGGGTTAATATTCAAAATATATAAGAAACTGCTATAACTCAATAACAAAAATCAAATAACCAAATTAAAAAATGGTCAAAAGACTTTAATAGATATTTTTCCAAAGAAGACATAAAAATGGCCAAGAGGTATATTTTAAAAAGCTCAACATCACTCATCATCTCAAAAATGTGAATAAAACCCACAATGAGGTGTGATCTCACACCTATTACCATGGCCACTATCGAAGAAGAAGGAGATGGAGAAGAGGGAAAAAAAATGAAAGAGAAAAAAAAGGAAAATAAGAATTTGCAAGTAGAGAAATTGAAACTTTTGTGAATTGTTGGTGGGAATGCAAAATGGTGCAGCCTAGAAAACAGTATGGAAGTTGCCCAAAAATCAAAGATCAAACTATCATATGATCCAGTAATCCCGCTTCTGGGTACTTATCCAAAAGAACTGAAACCAGGATTTCAAAGAGACATTTGCAATCCGGTGTTTATTGCAACATTAGTCACAATAGCTAAGAGGTGGAAAAAATCTAAATGTCAGGAGACAGGAAAAGATGGCAGAGGAGTAGGGGTCCCTATTCCAACTGGTCCCTGGAATTGAGCTGGATATCTATCAGACCACTGTGAACACCCACAAAATCAGCCTGAGATGTAATAAGATAGATCTGGATCTCTACAAACAGAATATCCCAGGCGGTTGGTTTCAAGGTATGAAGCAGGAAGCTGTGATTCTGCAGGGAGATAGTGGAGGATAAACAGAAGGGGGAGGGAGACATGGTGATCCTACAACACCGGTGAGTGATAGCCTCCCACGATGGGGACAGGGCACAGACTCATAAACCAGTAGCTATAGGGAAAGGACTTTAGGGCAGCCCCCTGGATTGAAACCTGGAGCAGTGGGGCTGTGCATGTGAACTGGGGGTGGCTTGCAGTTTTAGAAGCACAAAAGGCAAAGACATGCCCCGACATGGTGGCAAGGACTGGTAGCGCTGCTGACGGGCACACAACCCAGGACACTGCAGTTTATAGCAGCACAGACAGAAATGGAGATAGTGTGGCCTGGAGACCTCACTGAAGAACAGACTGTGATCTCTCTGCTCTGAGGCAGAGGGTTGGAAACGATCTCTTCTGCTCTATCAGAAAAGACCTGGAAAGCCACCAGGGAAAACTGCTAGAGAAAAAAAGCCCCAACAAACTGGTTTTCACTGAGCCCATTCCCTGCCACAGGGGGCAGGGCAACTCTGCCCAAACAGGGTTGCCTGAGTAGGAGCACAGCAGGCCCCTCCCTCAGAAGACAGGCTGGGAGAACAAGAGGCCTGCAACCCTAAGGTCCCTAGAAAACAGGTGCAACTTGCTTGGGTTGTGGTCAATAATTTGGACTCTGTACATTCCCTCAATCACCCCTCAACAGAATGACTAGGAGGAGGAATCCCCCAAAATAAGAAAGACTTGGAGACTGTGACTTCTGCCATAGATTTACAAATGAATACAGATATAACCAAGATGTCAGAGATGGAATTCAGGGTAGCAGTTGTGAAGACAATTGCTAGAATGGAGAAATCGATTAATGGCAACATAGTCTCTAAGGGCAGAAATGAAAGCTGAATTGGCATAACTTAAAAATGCTACCAATGAGATCCAATCTAATGTAAATAATCTAACAGCTAGGGTAAGTGAGGCAGAAGAACGAATTAGTCACCAAAAGATCAATTAATAGACAAGAAGGGAAAAGAGAAGGCCAGGGAAAAACAACTCAAAATCCATGAAAATAGAATCAGAGAAATAAGTGACAACATGAAAAGTTCCAATGTCAGAATTATTGGGATCCCTGAGGGGGTGGAGAGAGAGAGAGGACTAGAAGATGTATTTGAGCAAATCATAGCTGAGAACTTCCCTAATCTGGGGAATGAAACAAACATTCATATCCTAGAAGCAGAGAGGACCCCTCACAAGATCAAGGAAAACAGGCCAACGCCCCAGCATGTAATAATAAAACTCGCAAATCTTAGAACCAAGGAGACCATTTTAAGGGCAATTAAGGGGAAGAGATTCCTTACGTACAAAGGGAGGAACATCAGAATAAGTCAGACCTATCCATAGAGACCTGGCAGGCCAGAAAGGCCTGGCAAGACATAATCAGGGTACTAAACGAGAAGAACATGAAGCCAAGAATACTTTATCCAGCAAGTCTGTCATTTAGAATGGATGGAGAGGTGCAGAGCTTCCACGACAGGCAGAAACTAAAAGAATATGTGACCACTAAGCTGGCCCTGCAAGAAATATTAAGGGGGCTTCTATAAAAGGAGAAAGACCCCAAGAGTGATCTACAACAGAAATTTACAGGGACAATCTATAAAAACAATGTCTTCACAGGCAACATGATGACAATAAATTCATATCTTTCAATAATCACTCTCAACGTGAATGGCCTAAATGCTGCCATAAAATGTCACAAGGTTGAAGATTGGATAAAAAGACAGGACCCATCCATATGCTGTCTACAAGAGACTCATTTTGAACCTAAAGATACATCCAGACTGAAAGTGAAGGGATGGAGATCCATCTTCCATGCCAGCAGACCAAAAGAGAAAGTTGGGGTAGCAATTCTTACAACAGACAAATTAGATTTTGAGCTAAAGACTGTAGTTAGAGACAGAGAAGGACACTATATCATTCTTAAAGGGCCTATCCAACAAGAAGATCTAACAATTGTAAATATCTACACCCCTAAAATGGGAGCAGCCATCTACATAAGCCAACTGTTAACCAAAATAGTCTTATTGATAACAATACATTAATTTTAACAGAGCTCAATACTCCATTCTCAGCAATAGATAGATCATCTAAGCAGAAAATAAAAAAAAAAAAGAAAGAAACAAGAGCTTTGAATGACACACTGGACCAGACGGACCTCATAGATATATACAGAACATTCCACCCTAAAACAACAGAATACTCCTTCTTCTCGAGCGCACACAGAACTTTCTCCAGAATAGACCACATACTGGGTCACAAATCAGTTCTCAACTGATTTCAAAAGATTCAGATTATTCCCTGCATATTCTCAGACCACAATGCTTTAAAACTGGAACTCAATCACTAGAAAAAAAAATTGGAAGAAATTCGAACACTTGGAAACTAAAGACCACTCTGCTCAAGAATGTTTGGGTCAACCAAGAAATCAAAGAAGAACTTAAACAATTCATGGAAACCAATGAGAATGAAAACACATCAGTCCAAAACATATGGGATACTGCAAAGGTGGTCCTAAAGGGGAAATACATAACCATCCAAGTCTCACTCAAAAAAACAGAAAAATCCTGAATTCACCAACTAACTTTACACCTTAAAGAACTAGAGAAAAAGCAACAAACAATGCCTAAGCCATGCATTAGAAGAGAAATAATGAAGATTAGAGCAGAGATCAATGAATTAGAAACCAGAAACACAGTAGATCAGATCAACAAAACTAGAAGCTGGTTCTTTGAAAGAATAAGATCTATAAACCACTGGCCAGATTTATCCACAAGAAAAGAGAAAGGACCCAAATTAATAAAATGATGAATGAAAGGGGAGAGATCATGACTAACACCAAGGCAATAGAAACAATTATTAGAAATTATATTTTTAAGATTTTATTTATTTATTTGAGAGAGAAAGAATGAGAGAGAGAGCACGAGAGGGAGGAGGATCAGAGGGAGAAGCAGACTCCCTGCTGAGCAGGGAGCCCGATGTGGGACTCGATCCTGGGACTCCAGGATCATGACCTGAGCCGAAGGCAGTCGCTTAACCAACTGAGCCACCCAGGCACCCCAAATTATTAGAAAATAGTATCAGCAACTATATGCCAATAAACTGAGCAACCTGGAAGAAATGGATGCCTTCCTAGAAACCCATAAACTCCCAAGACTGAAACAGGAAGAAACTGACAACCTGAATAGGCCAATAACCAGTAACGAGATTGAAGCAGTGATCAAAAACCTCCCAAAAAACAAGACGCTAGGACTGGATGGATTCCCTGGGGAATTCTACCTAACATTCAAAGAAGAAATAATACCTATTCTCCTGAAGCTGTTTCAAGAAATAGAAACAGAAGGAAAGCTTCCAGGCTCATTCTATGTGACCAGCATTACCTTAATCCCCAAACCAGGCAAAGACCCCATCAAAAAAGAGAATTTCAGACCAATATCCCTGATGAATATGGATTCGAAAATCCTCAGTAGGATCCAACAATACATTAAAAGGATCATCCACCATGACTAAGTGGGATTTATCACTGGGATGCAAGGGTGGTTCAACATTCTCAAATCAATCAGTGTGATAGAACACATTAATAAGAGGAGAGAGAAGAATCATATGGTTCTCTCAATTGATGCAGAAAAAGCATTTGACAAAATACAGCATCCTTTCCTGATTAAAACTCTTCAGAGTATAGGGATAGAGGGAACATTCCTCAAGTTCATAAAATCCAACTATGAAAAACCCACAGCGAATATCATCCTCAATGGGGAAAAGATGAGAGCCTTTCCCTTAAGATCAGGAACACGACAAGGTTGCCCACTCTTGCCACTATTGTTCAACATAGTACTAGAAGTCCTAGCAACAGCAATCAGACAACAAAAAGAAATAAAAGTATTCAAATTGTCAAAGAAGAAGTCAAACTCTGTCTTTTCACAGATGACATGATACTTTATGTGGAAAACCCAAAAGACTCCACTCCCAAATTACTAGAACTCATACAACAATTCAGTAATGTGGCAGGATACAAAATCAATGTACAGAAATCAGTTGGTTTCTTATACACTAACAACGCAACTGTAGAAAGAGAAATTAGAGAAATGATTCCATTTACAAAAGCACCAAAACCCATAAGATAACCTTGGAATAAACCTAACCAAAGAGGTAAAGGATCTATACTCTAGGAACTACAGAACACTCATGAAAGGAATTGAAGAAGACACAAAAAAATGGAAAAACATTCCATGTTCATGGATGGGAAGAATAAACACTGTTAAAATGTCTGTGCTACCCAGAGCAATCTATATCTTCAATGCCATTCCGATCAAAATTCCAATGACTTTTTTCAAAGTGCTAGAACAAACAATCCTAAAATTTGTATGGAATCAGAAAAGACTCTGAATCACCAAGGAAATGTTGAAAAAGAAAAACAAAGCTGGGGGCATCATGTTGGCCCGATATCAAGCTATATTACAAAGCAGTGATCACCAAGACAGCATGGTACTGGCACAAAAGCAGACATATAGAGCAATGGAACAGAATAGAGAGCCCAGATATGGACCCTCAGCTCTATGGTCAAATAATCTTCGACAAAGCAGGAAAAAATTTGCGATGGAAAATAGTCTCTTCAAAAATGGTGCTGGGAAAATTGGACAGCTATATACAGAAGAATGAAATTCGACCATTCTCTAACACCATACACAAAGATAAAGTAAAAAATAGATTTTATATATTATATAATTTTATATATTACATTTCATACATTATAAATAAAATTTATATATAACATATATATTCTATAAAATATATATAATTATAATTTTACATGAAATTTATATATTTTATGTAGATATATAATATTCTATTTTTGATTATTGAAATGCTTGGAAACAATGGCTATCCCTGTAGCAATGGTCTTGAAATACCATTCTTTGTGAAAATAAAACAAGCCATTTTAGAGAAATGGCTGATCTCATTTCTCTAAAGAGAAAAGATCTGAGGTGGGAAAGGTACATGATAAACTTATAACATGTGATTATATTAGATATCAAAGAAGCTAAAAGGAACTACTTTCCTCTCAAATTGAAGTCAGGAACAAAATTAAAGAGGCTCCCAGTGGGCAGAGATGGATAGATTTAAGCTTCAATAGGAATAATAATTAAAATGGAATGAAACCCATCAAATATGTTTAAAGTTACAATAATATATATTAATTAGTAACCTAAATAGGATGACAGTTAATAAATTTTGTTTTCTGGTAAATAAATGAAAAAAAAGAAAAAAGGATGCCTAGGTGGTGCAGTTAGTTAAGCATCAGACTCTTGGTTGGCTCAGGTCATGATCTAGGGGTTCTGGGATAGAGCCCTGCATCAGGCTTTGTTCTCAGTGCAGAGTCTGCTTGAGATTCTCTCTCCCTCTCCCTCTGCCCCTCCCACTCGTGCTCTCTTTCTCTCTAAAATAAATAAATAAATCTTTAAAAAAAAGAAATAAAAAAACCCCACAAGGATTTATCCTACCTTTCCCACATAATTTTTACTATTGGGTAACCCATTAGTATATCTGGAAAAGTGTCAGTTTATGAAAGCATTCCAATTATAACAGAAATGATGGATTAAAATATCACTATATTCCAAATGCAATCAATTAATAAATGCAGGCATTGAGCATTAAGTGCTCTTAACAACAATAAGAGAGATAGCCAGACCCCATGTGTCTCCTGAGAAAAGGATACAACATGATCTTAGTTTGCCAATGGGATCAGACTTGAGTTTATCAAACTTTGGATCCAGTTGCCAACTTGTAGGAAATATAAAGGAGAGAGGAATATATTAAACAACACCATAAGAACACAATCAGCAAAATCCAAACTGGGAAACTATAGGTAAAATTGCCCAAGTTTATAACAGATAAATCACAAGAGAACATTTTTTTTAAATGGAGAAATTTTAGATTAAAAAAGACCTAAAGGGCATATCAATTGAAAAAAAAATGAGAATGACTAAACTATGATATCTAGAGATTCACATTTGTGTTATAAAACTACAAAGAAGTGTGAGGAATCATTTTACTTTTGTGGTTACTTGGGGGATATGGAGGTGTGATTAAGATGGGATACAAGGGGTGGGTTTTTGAGTGGCTAATGAAATTCTGTTTTTGGATAGATGGTAGTTACAAGGGTGTTTGTCTTATTTTATTGAGCTACATTTGTGTGTGTGTGTGTGTGTGTGTTGTATTTCTGTTTTATTTTACAGTGAAAATATTACTTCAAAAATGATGGCAGTCTACGTGAATGAAAGCTGAAAATATGATCAAACTGAGGTATCTGGAAATAAATTTGACATAGCAAACAATCTCAAAACAAAAGTGAAGTAGCAAACTCTAGGGCCAAAGGAAGAGTTTTGATGGGACGGCACATTATTGGATTCCCACGAAAAAGCCTGAAACAGAGACACAGACAAATTTATTGGAGTGTGCTCTTGGGATCTCCACCCAACAAAGGGAAGGGTAGAAAGAAAAATTGGGAAGGAGTAGTTGGGCTGTGATACAGTCTCAGGGAAGTTCTTAGCTGACCCCATGGGAATTTAAAAATTAAATGTGGCTCTCCAAAGTTGTGGCAGGTTGGACAAAGGGACCAGAATTTTTTATTCCTCCCCACTGGATGATAAGCTTCTCCGGGGTGGTCAGCCAAGGCAATTCTGAAGAGAGCTGAAAGCTGAGAGACATCTGCTCACAGCATTCCCAGAAGCTGGAGGAATAAGTTCTTTTTTTTAAAGATTTTATTTATTTATTTGACAGAGAGAAAATGAGAGAGCACAAGCAGGGGGAGCAACAGAAGGAGAGGGAGAAGCAGGCTCCCTGATGAGCAGGGATCCCGACGCAGGGCTTAATCCCAGGACCCTGGGATCATGATCTGAGCTGAGGGCAGACGCTTAACTTACTGAACCACCCAGGCACCCCGGAATAAGTTCTTCAATTGCAAAAGGGATCTGGGTGATGCAGCACTGCATCTTCTACAGTGATTATTTCCTGCCTCCGTGTTTCCTTTCCTGCTCCCTTCCATATGTATCTCTTAACTATTCTATTCATATTATAAACACAAGGTTGTAAGTCTCAGCATACTTGTGATTTGGAGAAATCTTGTTCCCATTTCACACATAGTAGAAAATGGTTCAGAAAAGTTAACAGTTATAGTCACCCTGGGTTGTGGGCCACCTTTGAACCAAGCATGTTACCTTCATTATTTTATTTGATAATCTCAGTAACCTTATGAGTTAAGCACACTTCATTTTCTCATTTTACAGATGAGGTAGATGAAGGTCATAAAAGTTAAATGATTTGCCCAGCTAATCAGTGGTGGAGACAGAATTCTAACTAGATCTGTATGAATCCAGCACTCTACTCTCAACCAATATAGTTATGCACCTCTGTAGAAATCATCTAGACTCACAAAATAAGGAAAAGGATGATCCAGGAATTTAACTATGAATCTCATCTCCAAGGTGTTCAATCCCTCTTCCATAACTTCTCCAGGGTCTTGTTCCCTCAAAAAAGGCTTTATTGAGGGTATTAATGATTATCCCGCTTAGCTAGCAAAGAAGGATTTTCAATCACTTAACCCAAAGAAGCCACAAAGGTAACATTGTATGTAAACTGTTGAGTTAATGGGGACAAGTGTTTGGGGAAATGGATGCCTTTTGGGCATCTCAGATGCCACCAAGCACACCCTACCAATTCTTCCTATGTGGGGGTCAACTCTACAGACCAAAGAATAATTAAGGGGATAAAAGTCATAATTAATAACAACAAATTAAAGAAGATCGAAAATCTTTAGTCTGGATGACATGAAGATCAAAGGTGAATTTTTCTAAGGTAAGAAAAAGTTTGCATTGTGTAGAAATGATGAGACATCACATGTCTCAGAGCATTAGAAGTAAAAGGTGACTTTTTGAAGATTTGAAGAGGTCAATTTTGGGCAAATAGGAAGGAAACATCACTCTAAACTGCAGGTAGCTAACCACTGAAGCTCATTCACCTTAAAAAGCAATATAAACTGTCATAAATTGGTTCAAGATGGTTTTAGTCAATTTATGGATGAGAAATTCAGAATAAGAGAAGTGAGTGATGGCCCTGAGTATAGATTGTGGAGTAAAACCCTATCCTTCCTCATTATCTCAAAGGAGAGCTTTGGGATATCTTTCTGAAATGCAGCTCTGGGCTATGTGGACTATGAACCTGATTCATGCTACTTGCAGGCTTCCTTTATCTTCCCTGAAACTACCAACTCTTGTGCCTCTGTACCATTGCTTAGAATATTCTTCCCTCTACTTTTGTGAAGCTGGATCCTTCTCATTCTTTACATCTCAGTTTACAAGTTACCTCCAGGGACACCTAGGTGGCTCAGTAGTTAAGCGTCTGCCTTCAGCTCAGGTCATGATCCCAGGGTGCTGGGAACGAGCCCCACACTGGGAACGAGCCCTGCACTGGGATCGAACCCAGCACTGGGATCGGGCTCCCTGTTCAGTGGGAAGCCTGCTTCTCCCTCTCCCACGCCCCTGCTTGTGTTCCCTCTATTGCTGACTCTCTCTCTCTGTCAAATAAATAAATAAAATCTTAAAAAAAAAAAGTTACCTCCAGCTCCTACTTCAAGCCCTGTCATTATCACAATCAGTAATCATCTTGTATATTAATGTTTACTTGTTTATTACCTGTTTCCACAACTAGAAGGTAAACCTTATAAAGACAGGGCACTTAGAAAGTTTTGTTCACAACAATAGTTCCAGCATCTAACCTAGTGCCTGTTATAAACACATATAATTGTGGAATGAATGAATTAGTAAATAAATAAAAGATTTAAGAATCTAATTTTGAGCTAAGTGAAAATTCTTCCCCCTAAAATAAGGTGCCATCAGTTGGTATTTTTTTCTTATTTTTATTTTTTTATCCAATATATTTTTGAGACTCTTTTTTGTACTTTTTCTGATAAGCTTCTAGAAAATTATTTAATATACTAGCATGGACACAAACACACACACACAAGAAAAATAAAAAAATCTTACCTCTTCCATTCCTATGGAAAGTTTTGATGGGATTGGACAAATATGCATGCATTAAGTATGCATATCTGGTCTTCAGTGCTTTGTTCATCATTTTTCCTGGAACACTTACTCAAATCAGCCTGACACTAGCAACATCCAAGGCCCATCTAGCTGCTCAAGGACTTACATACACAGCATGTTACTGCAGAGCATGCTGTACTTTGTGGCAGCCTCTTTAAAGTGCAATACCTGAAATTCTAGGAAATCTGCTTCCCCTGAAGAATCCTCCCTGAATTGGAATAGAGACCCATTACTATGGTTGCAAGAATGCATGCATCATCTGGTAGCAAAAGAGGGCTTTGTAAAGTGATATAGTCCCTTCAATTCACAGCAAGTAACTAACTAAAAAGCTAAGTGAGTAAATAAAATAGATATATGAAGTAGAGTAAAGATGATTCTAGTACTTTGGAATTAAGTCCAGAGATCTAAATGTCTGTGGCTTGTAAAATTTGGAGATTTTGAAGTGAATTCCAATATGCTATTCTCCTTAGGATGAAATAGCTCTAATTATTTATAAAAAGTAACATTGCAGTTCCTCCTGGGTACTGCTCACTATAGACAACTCATAGTTTTCCAACTCATCAGCAGTGTCATTTTAGGGTTAATGTTGATATAGACATGAATATTGAGGAAGAAATGGCCTCAGAGGGATCTCCTTGTTTAATTTCTTAAGTAACAAATGGCCAGCTTGTGGGTTCCTTTGTTCTGTAGATTCTACAGTTCTGCAATGTACTAAGAGGTATCTTAGCTCCTTAATGGAGGGCAGCCAGTGTGCAGCAGTGAACCCAGGGCCCATCAGGATATTTTAGGCCCTGCTGTTGTGGTATTAGCAACTGATAATGTAAAAATGGATCATTAAGAGTCACTTGGAAAAAAAATGCAATTCATTAGCAACCTTCTTGGGAAAGGAAGGATAGCACCAATCTGCTGAAGTCCAACCACTTCAGAAAAGACATTAGAAAAAGTTTGATGATGGAATAGAGGAGAACAGGATATGGAAAAGGGAGTTCATTTCTGTAAGATATCTATGCTTTATGATCTCTGCTTCTTGTACTATGCATCACATATTTTTATTTCAAATATTTTATGCCCTTGAACCCAAATTCTTAAGTCTATAACAACTGGAATATAATTTTTCATAAATTCAAGAATCAGTACATTGTTAGTAGATCATCGTTTAGTAAAAGTACTGGGAAATGCAGGCAACTATCCTCCAAATATGAGAATTACAGGGACACCTGCCAACTTCGGACCAAATAGATGAGAATGCATGGGAAATTTCTGCCAACACTTTTCTTTTGTTGATACTCAGCTCTGCTACCCCTTTCAGAGAATCACTTCAAGTCTCACAGAAAGGCAGGAGGCAAGCAAGCAAGGACTTGGGAGAGTAATAAAATAAACCCAGTAAGCATCAGGGTTTCAATAAGAGTCCACTGTTAAAAATAACTTTTTTAAATTAAACCCCAGTTAATTCCTCTTCCAATTGAAATTTAAGGGTGAGAAAATATTTGATTTTCTTTATCCCTCAATAAACCATATTCTATAGAGCATGAATAAAAAAATAATCAATATGTCATGTAGTAAATACCCATGCCACTGATGAGACTGGTCAGAAGGTTTTGATCTTTCTAGTAAGAACTCTTAAGTATGAGGACTGGTCTAGTGTGGTGCAGTGTTTGAGTTTGAGCCTATTCCAGAATGTTACTAATATGTTAAAGGCCACTAGAGCAATACTGTAACACTGGAGACATAATTTTTCTAAATCACTCTCAAATGACTCCTTGATACATGCAAATCAAACAACACAACAAAATGAGAGCAGCATAAACTGCTTCAGCCACCTATAAGCATCAACCTCCATCTTTTTGAAAAGCTTCATATGTATAAAACTAAGTATAGAAATTTGGTGAAATCATTTTTATTTATTTATTTTTAAAGATTTTATTTATTCAGCTGGCCCGAGCCTGAGTCCTGGCCTCTGGTCTTACTCTCCGAACAGCATGAGCTTCACCACCCACTCCACCTTCTCTTCCAACTATCGGTCCCTGGGCCCCGTGCAGTCGCCCAGCCACCGGGTCCCGCCGGTCAGCAGCGCGGCCAGCGTCTATGCAGGCGCCGGGGGCTCAGGCTCCCGGATCTCCGTATCCCGCTCCACCAGCTTCCGGGGCGGCTGGGGGTCCGGGGGCTTGGCCGCGGGGATGGCCGGGGGTCTGGCCGGCATAGGGGGCATCCAGGGCGAGAAGGAGACCATGCAAGACCTGAACGACCGCCTGGCCTCCTACCTGGAGAGGGTGAGGAGTCTGGAGGCTGATAATCAGAAACTGGAGATGAGAATCCGGGAACACCTGGAGAAGAAGGGACCCCAGGTCAGAGACTGGGGGCATTACTTCAAGACCATCGAGGAGCTGAGGGCTCAGATCTTTGCAAGTTCTGTGGACAATGCCCGCGTCGTCCTGCAGATTGACAATGCCCGTCTTGCTGCTGACGACTTCAGAGTCAAGTATGAAACGGAGCTGGCCATGCGCCAGTCTGTGGAGAGTGACATCCATGGGCTCCGCAAGGTCATTGACGACACCAATGTCAGTCGGCTGCAGCTGGAGACAGAGATTGAGGCTCTCAAGGAGGAGCTGCTCTTCATGAAGAAGAACCATGAGGAGGAAGTAAAGGGTCTACAAAACCAAATTGCCAACTCTGGGTTGACCGTGGAGTTGGATGCCCCCAAATCTCAGGACCTCAGCAAGATCATGGCAAACATCCGGGCCCAGTATGACGAGCTGGCTCAGAAGAACCGAGAGGAGCTGGACAAGTACTGGTCCCAGCAGATTGAGGAGAGCACCTCAGTGGTCACCACACAGACCGCGGAGATAGGAGAGGCTGAGATGACCCTCACAGAGCTGAGACGTACGGCCCAGTCCTTAGAGATCAACCTGGACTCGATGAGAAACCTGAAGGCCAGCTTGGAGAACAGCCTGAGGGAGGTCGAGACCCGCTACGCGACGCAGATGGAGCAGCTCAATGGGGTCCTGCTGCACCTGGAGTCAGAGCTGTCCCAGACCCGGGCCGAGGGGCAGCGCCAGGCCCAGGAGTACGAGGCCCTGCTCAATGTCAAGGTCAAGCTGGAGGCTGAGATCGCCACCTACCGTCGCCTGCTGGAAGACGGGGAGGACTTCAGTCTCAGTGAAGCCCTGGACAGCAGCAGCTCCATGCAGACCATCCAGAAGACCACCACCCGCAGGATTGTGGACGGCAAGGTGGTGTCTGAGACCAACGACACCAAAGTTCTGAGGCGTTGAAGCAGCAAAAGCAGGGTACCCTTTGGGGGGCAGGAGGCCAATAAAAAGTTCAGAGGTCAAAAAAAAAAAAAAAAAAAAAAAGATTTTATTTATTCATTTGAGACACAGAGATACAGAGACAGAGAGCGTGAGCAAGGGAGAGAGGCAGAGGGAGAGGGAGAAGCAGACTCCTCGCTGAGCCAGGAGCCTGATACGGGGCTTGATCCCAGGACCCTGGGATCACAACCTGAGCTGAAGGCAGACACCTAACCATCTGAGCCACCCAGGCACCCCAAAATCATTTTTATACTTACCCCAGTGCCAGATAAAACCCTGGGTCCAAAGAAAGTGTTTACCTATAAATATTCATAGAATTCTCACCTTATGGGTAGACAATATTCAGGTAAGGATGAAGAGCTCATACATGTGAAATGAAATTAATCACATCAGGGTAACAATCATGATAAATGCTCTTGTCTCCTCTACCAGATGTTATCTTCTGTAGCCATTTCTATACTGCCTCCTCTGGCATATTAAAGATGAGCTTAATTCTTCTCTTTCTCTGTTGTCTCTCTTCATCCTCCCAACACACACACACACACACACACACACACACACACACACACAGGTGCAAAGGAATGTGTTTTCTCTAAAGATCTGGGCAGCTTCACTATTCCTTTTTGGCTGCAATAGAACAATTTTCTCCCCAAAGAACCTATCCACAGCTACCAATTTAGAACTTCTCTCTCTGCTGTGCAGCATGTAAACTTCAAAAGAGTTGTTTCACCTTCTAGAGAAGTAAAAGGCCTCCTAAGTGATCAGCAAGAGGCATTCAGTCTTATTCTTGTTCTATTACCATATAAAGGGAGCTGAATTTTCTCACTTTGGTCCACAATTGTATAGCCTACTATCCAAACCATGGGGAGGAGAATCATAAAGATTTTTTCTTACTCAAATGATGAGGAAAACAATGATGAGGTGGTGATGATGACAATGATGATGATGATGATGATGATGATGATGATGGCAATGAAGACATCAGAGACCAAAAGTCTTCAAACCATTATATATGCAGTATTATTTAAACCACATAGATGGTAGAACAGGAATGCATATGGCCTAACTCATGCCTGACTCTTAAAAATATGCTTCCATTGGTTCTTAAATTGGCTTGTCCTCTGGGTTTGAGATTTAAGATAACAACTCTTATTTTTCTGAAACTTTTTTGAATATCTGCTACCTGTTTTAGGTGCTGCCTCTGGGATTGTATTCTAACTTCACACCCATACCTTGAACTGGTATGCTTCTAGCCTCTTCCTCTGCCAACCTGTGTTCATCAGACTGAAGATGCTAGATACTCTTGCTTGTACTGATGCCAGGCCCTGCTTGGGAAAGTGTTTTCAAGATGCAGTAATGTCAACCTCATGCATATGGTTAGAGGGTCCTCTTATATAAGCTGATATAGAACAGTGTTTCTTTTCTCCCTATAGTTGCATACATGTCATTTCAGTGGTATTTCAGGTTCATAGGACACTTCCATAGGAATTGCTATGTCTACATCCTAGAGCCCAGAGCTCTGTAATCAATTGCCATTGTGGAAAAAGATATACTGTAACATTCTGAGGGAGTCAGATAACTGTGTTGTGACTTTTCTGTTACCCCATCTATAAACCATGGAGTTTATACATGTCACCTCAGGAAGGTATTATGAGAGTTAATGAACTAAAGGTTGTAAGGGGATTTAGCCTGTCAGATGATAGGTGCTGCTTAAGTATAGAGCATTCCAGTTTTATATGTCCTGATTCTTCAGGGCCAAAGCAACATATCAGGAAGTCATGGTACTACTATGAAAGGGCAGAGTGCACCATCAGTACATTATCAATGTAAAGTGTGACCAGTCTCCAAAAGGAGTGGTTTGGGGGTTTATAACTTACTATTCAGTGGTATCTCCTTTCTTTGCTGCAGCTGCCACATCCAGTGCATAATAAAATTAGTTTCATTTTGCCCAATTTGTTCTTGGTTCCCTTGACACAACATGCATTCCCTTAAAATTCCTTCTGGATGAAACTATGGTACAGAAATATAACGTGTACAAATATATCAGCTAAAATGGATGATCAGATAGAAAACCTGCAGGGCAAGCAGTGCCTCTGGCACATTTTTAACTGTTCCTTTTGAGATACACAAGCAGGAAGACGTTTACAGCTAAGATGCATTAAAGGGTTTTTGTTATCACATCAGTGAAAGAAGGTACAGCAAGACAAATGGGGCAAACATAATATGCCACCTCTAAGTAGCATTATTTTTTTTCTAAGTAACGTTATTGAGATTTGTCACACAGAGGAGACAAACACTTGGAGTATAAGTCCTTTCCATACATTTTAATTGGATTATTCATTTTTTGGGTGTTGAGTTTCATAAATTCTCTCTATATTTTGGATTCTAACCCTTTATTAGAAATGTCATTTGCAAATATCTTCTCCCATTCAGTAGGTTGGCTTTTAGTTTCATTTTTAAGTTTTTATCTTTTAAGTAATCTCTATACCTAATGTGGGGCTTGAACCCATAGCCCTGAGATCAAAAGTTACATGCTCCACTGACTGAGCCAGCCAGGTGCCTCAGGTTGCTTTTTAGTTTTGTTGATTGTTGCCTTCAGTGTGCATAAGCTTTTGATTTTGTTGAAGTCCCAGTAGTTTATTTTTGCTTTTGTTTTCCTTGCCTCAGGAGAAATATCTAGAAAGAAGTTGCTATGGCCAATGTCAAAAAATAGTTAGAAAACATGAATAGACATTTTTCCAAAGAAGACACCCAGATGGCCAACAGACACATGAAAAGATGTTCAGTATCACTCATCATCAGGGAAATGCAAATCAAAACTAAATGAGATATCACCTCACACCTGTCAGGATGGCTAAAATCAACAACACAAGAAACAAGTGTTGGCAAGGATGTGGAGAAAAAAGGAACTCTTTTGCACTGTAAGTGGGAATGCAAACTGGTGCATCCATTGCAGCAAACAGTACAGAGCTTCCTCAAAAAGTTAAAAATGGAGCTATCCTACGATCCAACAATTGCACTACTAGGTATTTACCTAGGTTGACATTACTGCATCTTGAAAACACTTTCCCAAGCAGAGCCTGGCATCAATACAAGCAAGAGTATCTAGCATCTTCAGTCTGATGAGCACAGGTTGGCAGAGGAAGAGGCTAGAAGCATGCCAGTTCAAGGTATGGGTGTGAAGTTAGAATACAATCCCAGAGGCAGCACCTAAAACAGGTAACAAATATTCAAAAAAGTTTCAGAAAAATAAGAGTTGTTATCTTAAATCTCAACTAGGTATTTTGTATCTCAAAGGATACAAAAATACTAATTAAAAGTGATACATGTACTCTGACTTTTTTTAAAGATTTTATTTATTTATTTGAGAGAGAGAGAATGAGAGAGAGCACATGAGAGGGGGGAGGGTCAGAGGGAGAAGCAGACTCCCCGCCGAGCAGGGAGCCCAATGCGGGACTCGATCCAGGGATTCCAGGATCATGACCTGAGCGGAAGGCAGTCGCTTAACCAACTGAGCCACCCAGGCGCCCTGTACTCTGATTTTTATAGCTGCATTATCTACAATAGTCAAATCATCAAAAGAGCCCAAGTGTCCACTGACTGTTGAATGGATAAAGAAGATATGAGCCATAAAAAAGCCATAAAAGAAATCAAATATTGCCATTTGCAATGACAAGGATGAAGCTAGAAAGTATTATGTTAAACAAAATAAGTCACAGAAAGACAAATACCATATGATTTCACTCATATGTGGAACTTAAGAAAAAACAAATGAGCAAAGGTGGGGAAAGAAGAGAAAGAGAGGCAAACCAAGAAACAGGCTCTTAACTACAGAGAATAAATTGATGGTTACCAAAGGGGAGGTTGGTAAGGGGATGGCTTAAATAGGTGATGGGGATTAAGGAGTGCACTTGTGATGAGCACCAGGTGATGTATGGAAGTGTTGAATCACCATGTTGTACACCTGAAGATAACATAACACTGTATGTTAACTGGAATTTAAATAAAAAATTTTAAAAAATTACATCCCTTCTAAAGACCTCTCATTCTGCTTATATAACATTGTGACAATTCTGTGGGGCTCATTTTATTTGACTTGGGGTGTGCTTTCTGCTGAGCTGACTCTATTGACCACATTAACTCTCATCTGCTCTGAGTTCAACCTGTTCTGTCCTACACTAGCTGCTACCAAAAGGGTCCTGCCAATGCACCTAGAGTTCAATGCTTTGGGGACATTTATTTATTAACATTGTAAATTAGTGTGTTTTGAATATATTCTTGCCTACCCTTGAAGAAAAATTCACATTTATAATGAGATTAGCTGTAAGGGATTTAGAATGCATTTCATTTTGTTTGTAATTTCTGCAGACACTTCTCACTTTCCATATTAAAGCCAGTTTTCCTAACCGGGGGAAAAGACCATATATATTCACAAGTTTGGAGAAAAAAATATATAATATATATATATTTTTGAATAATGAAAGATCAATAGTGTGAAAACAGAGTCAGGGAACTGTATTTCATGCTTTTCCCCCCTCTTCGCATTCTTTCCTTTACTTACCCCTACCCTCCTTGTAAGAATAAGTAAAGTAGAAATAAAAGACTCTTTCTTGATTTTCCCCCACTCTGAGATACCCTAAGGCTTACAAGATGATACTTTCTCCATTATAGTCAGTCACTGTAAATCAGCTGTGTGATTAAGAACACTTAAATCCCTCTAGACCTGTGTGTTTACTAAGTTTTACAAGCTGAAAAGCATGGGCTCTTGGGGTACTAGGGTGTTTTAAAATTAAAGTAGTTCTGCCTGATGCTGTGAATACAACTACAAAAAACCCCCACAAAAATCAGTTTTCTCTTTCCTTAGCCATGGAGCTGCAGTGTTTTTCAGGAGCCTTTGACACTTTCTACTTTATGCACCACTTCCTCTGATAGTGTATAGTCTCTTTCATATTCTTTCTTGAAACACTTTAGTGTTCAGCATTCATTCACATTTTAATGGGGAGACAACAAAGTTTTGCATGTTTCTGAAGATTAACAATATTTACTCCTGATGATACATAGCTAAACCTCTCTGCTGTAGAGGCAGGAGAGATATCCCTGGTGTTACATCTCTGCTCTTCAGGTACTTTGTTTTGAGAAAATATTTCAGGTCACTGTAATGTATATGGAATGGCAGAGTGAAACTTGTTTCTTTTGCAGGGCATGGGACTTAGAGAACCTGATAAATAGCTAAATTTTCAATGAGTCAAAGATCAGGAAAGAAGTTTCTTTCATTTTTCTTTGCACTAGTTAATTTGCAGAGGTGCTGATTTTTCTCTTCAGATTTATAAAGCCGGAAGACACATTTTTGAAATGGCACAAAAGAATCATGAGAGAAAACTGTCTAGCAGGAAAGAAGAGAGGCGGATATATCCTAACAGGTAAAATCTAGCAGATATTTTGGTTTTGTTCTGTTTTGCTTCCATGGCTATTCAAGTTTAGGTCTACAAAGATACCTGCTGCTTTTAAAGTATAGATCAAAAGCCAGATGAAGTTGCACCTTTGCTGCTGGTGCCATATATGAAACATCAGCAAAGCATTGGTTATGTTGTGGGTATGAGTTCTTTGCTGCATTTAACTCCAATTTTAGCATTGTGTTATTGGCTTGGAAATCTTTTCCTTTAAAGTGAGACAGAAAGAAATAATGTATGTGAAGCAAATGAGAAGTTTCATAGCATAGGTCTAATTACTACCCACTATTGTTCATGAAATGACCTCAGGGACTGATTTCCACCAGCGATTCCTGTCATTGAATAAAGACGTTGAAAAGTTCTGGGGTAGTTTATATTTCAAAATTTAAGCTCTATAAGAATCTTAGAGCTATAGAATGTCCTTTCTGATCTGGAAGTAAGCATCTGATGAAAAAACTAAGTGATTGTAAAGTGCAATTAATGAATTAACTTTCAAATGAATCTGTTTCTGTGATATGTCAATGCAAAATGAACAAACCTTTTAGAATTTCTAAAAAAAAAAAAAAAGGAAGAAAGTTTTATTTAAGCCCAAGTGAAGACAGCTGCCCAGGATACACAATCTTCACAGAGTGCTCCTGAGAAGGAATATTTAATACAGTGATATAGATATTTTTTGTTACATCAAGAGTTACAAATCATCTGAAGGACATTTCAGAACATTACAAACTTTATCTTATGCTTTTAGTATGTATAAGATTGCAGGCTTCAGAGGTATGGGCATAGAATTTAGGGAAATTTTTACTCTCATCTTTAGTTTGAAATGTTTCTTTTAGGTTATTTGTTAAAGAAGCAGATGCACAATGTGTGTTCAGGGCAGAAATAGAGCTCATGCTTTGAAGTTTGGTGAAGACATTCTGACCTTGGTAAAAGTACAGCTTCCCTGGGAGTCCAGGAACAGAGCTTACAAACATTAAAAGTTGAAAATCTCCTTTATCAGATACTACCATGAGTTTATAAACATGTTCTAGTGTCCACAAACTGTCAAAGACAGAGGGTATACAAGCATAATATTTAACATAATACCTTAACTCCATAATAACAGCTGTCAAATTTGAAATCTACAGAGACTGTTTCTTATTCAGTCCACACTCAGCTTTGTTTCCCTCCCCACACTCCCCAGCTTTCTTCCATACCTTCTCTCATTTCCTTCATTCTTTCCCTTTCTTATTGTTACATGCCAGTACCTAACTTCACTCACTAGCTTCTGAACTCTGTTGAGAGTATTTATCCATCTCAGAGGATGTAGGTAAGCAAAAGAGGTTAAGCAAATAGACAAATATATATAATTCATTGTTCGTAGTCACCATTCTAACAAAACTCTCACATTTTTATTCTATTTTGTATTTTGTATTACAAAGTCTCTGTCACTGTGACTCATGAGATGCACCAACTGCATATCTATATGTGATGGTGGATGATGAGAACAGATTGAGGGAGCACAACTTATTTTAGCTCTATCAGTATGCAGTTGAATGCTGCAAATAAGATCAGTCAAGGAAATCTTTTACCATTGTGCCTGGCACATGGTAAGCATGCAATAAATGGTAGTAGTTGTTCCTGTTATTGCTGTTGTTTTTTGGTCATTATGTTTATTCTCCTACACATAACACTTTTTATTATAGAGGTCCTTGGAGGGGAAAAAAAAGTCTACTTTTTATAGATATACCAGTATGCTACATAAAGTTGCTCTTTCTTCTAACCCACTGAACATGCCCCTTCACATTTCTTCATTAGTGAAATTCTTGGAAACTTGTATACACACTATATTTTTCCCTTCCCCATCCTTATTTTTGCTCTCTTCTTATCCTGTTTTCTCATCATAGGCCTTATCATGTCAGAGGTGAGATTGCAAGTACGGATGATAAAGAAACTGTCCTAAATCCTCAGACCTAAAGAATATGTTCTATTTCTTATCAAACTTTCATTTAGATGAGTCAAAACATTTCCAAACTCTTTTATGTATACTTTATTTTAAATTAAATTTTAAATTTTAAAAATTAGTCATTTTGATGTCAAAAAATATGAAACATGTTTTTTGTTTTTCTATGAAAGACTTCCTTAATAACTAGAATGTCCCAATGAATGTGATCCATAGGGTTTGTTCAAGGGAGGAAGAAAGTTAGGGTCCCAATGGGAAAATTAAGGTCACTCTGGGGTTCAAATGAATTTATACTAAGAATTGCATTTATCATTTCATGCTGCTCTGTTTCCAACCACTGTTGAAAATGTGCTAAGAAATCCATAAGGGCTTCTGCAGAATTATATCATCTACCCAGGAATTATTTAGTTGAAAGCATCACCTTATATTTACCCCAGGTATTTCTGCAATAGAGGAAAGGTATCATGATTACAGAAATATTGTACCTGCACTAAATAATCAGGGGGGCATTTTGAATGCATTTTCACTGATGTCTAACTATGAACATTGGTATTCTTTTCCTAAGTATTCATCTCAAGAAACAAACATTTAATTTTTCCAAGATTGGTATTTGAAGCATGTTTTACACATCCTGAAAAGTAAAGCATTAGGGCAACTATAGAAAATAATTGGACTTCAAGTAGGAGGATGTTTGTCATGTACTTACTAGGCCTCACAGTAGTTATGCCTACTCAACAAATCTTATTAAATGTGATCTTGGTTACACTAGGTGACTAACACTATAACCTCTAGAAAACTCAAAACTTTCTACCTTTTCACAGGCCCTTTAACCCTTCAAGAATAAAATTCAACAACAGAATCAGGAGGTGTGGCTTTCAGTGAATGAAAAAAAGGACTCTAAATAGAACTTAACTAAATCCAGAAATCTTTTGGCTCTTGCTATTATTGAATTTTTTTGAATTGTCCTCTTCTACCTCTCTCTTATGAGGAGCTGGTGTAATAAGATGAGCCCATGAGAAAAGATTCCCTCCTAACTTCCCACTGCTGCCCTTAGGGTAGATTGAGATCCAAGGAAAGCCCAACAAAAAAAGAGGATGGGGGACACTGGACTTACATTTTCATTGATTTCCACCAATATTTATTGTGTACCAACAACTTCTGTAGGAACTAGGAGATAGCAGTGAATAAGATCAACAGGGTCCCTGCCACCCTGAAACTTAAAGTATACTTAGGAGAATAAGTAAGTCAAATGCTTCTAGTCTAGTCCCAAAGCTAGGAGAAAAAAAAAGTTCCTGTACTCACATTTATTCTTAAATTAGAGTTTCAATCTAAATTTTTGGGTAGTAATAAGTATTGTTTTTTATTTCCCTTTTTAGGAGGAATTTTTGTATTTTTGTAAGAGGAAAGCTGGATATCTCCAGTAACCCTAGGTTGGTTGTCAGAAATTTGGGGATTTTAGATCTTGCCCCCCCAAATATTGTGAATATCAGTGTGGGTTCTGCATCTATTAGACTGGAAAGAAAAAAAATGGGCACCCCTTTTTCTTTTAATGATGATGTACAGAAGACCAATAGTTGAACAGAAACACCTCATTTTTATGCTACCAGAGGCTTGTTTTCTCCTTGTACTGCCTGTGGCCTATATTCTCCCAATCAGGGAAAGAACAAATGTTTAAATAATTTTTGACACTTTAAGACCACTTACTGTCATACAAAGAGAATGGGATTTTATAGAAGAGTTTTATGGAACTTTATTTTCTGTTCCTTTTTCTTTTTCTTCTCTCTCTCTCTTTACATTTGTTTGCTTTCTTTTTTTTCCTGAAAACCATATTTTGAAAGCTAAAAAATGGTCAAACACACCATTTTATTAAAACATCAGTCTCATATTCTATTGCCCTCTTTCTTCCTCCCTCCCTTCCTTCCTTTTCCTTGACTTCTTGCTTGTATTATTTGGTTATTTTATATTTCTGTGTTTTTAGATAGAGGCACCCAACTAGAGATTCTCTTTTCTAGCACGTTCTTATAAAACGTATTCATATGCAATAGCTGTAACATTAGAATGGGCTCTTGCTTCTTTGTAGTTATAAATATGAGAACTTGAACTCAAAAAGATGGCAGAGGAGTAGGGGACCCTATGTCAACTGGTCCCATGAATTTAATTTTTTTTTTTAAATTTGCGAGAGAGAGAATGAGAGAGAGCATGAGAGGAAGGAGGGTCAGAGGGAGAAGCAGACTCCCTGCTGAGCCGGGAGCCCGATGTGGGACTCGATCCCGGGACTCCAGGATCATGACCTGAGCCGAAGGCAGTCACTTAACCAACTGAGCCACCCAGGCGCCCAACTGGTCCCATGAATTTAAATGGCTATTTACTGAGACATTTGGAATACCCACAAAATCAGCCTGAGATGTAAGAATATATATCTGGATCTCTACAAACAGAATATCTCCAGTGGTCTCAAAGTATAAAGCGGGGAGCTGTGATTCTGCAGGGAGATATTGGAAGATAAACAGAAGGGGGAGGGAGCCACCCTAAGCTGGCACTGGGAAGGTGATATAACACTGTAGCACAAAAGCATCCTGTGCAGGGTACTGGGCACAGACTCACAGACCAGTTGCAGTGGGGAAAGGACTTTAGTGCAGTCCCCTGACAGGATCCAGGAGCTGCCGGTGCATGCGCATGTGAACCGGGGGTAGCTCACAGTTTTAAAAGCACAAAGGGCAGAGACATGGGGCCCTGAGTTCCACCTCTGGGAGTGTTGCTGTGGGGCACACAACCAGGGAGGCTGTGGTTTTTAGAAGTGCAGACAGAAATGGAGACTGTGTGGCCTGGAGAGCTCAGTGAAGAGCAGATTGTGATTTCTCTGTTCTGAGACAGAGGTGTGGATGTGGTCACTTCTGCTCTGACTCTTAGAAGAGACGCAGAAAGCTGCCAGGGAAAGCCGCCAAGAACAGAAACCCAAAAAAACAGTTTTCACTGAGCCCACCCCCCACCCCCGACAAAGGGTAGGGCAACTCTACCCACGCAGGGTTGCTTGAGTGACAGCATAGTAGGCCCCTGCCCCAGAAGATAGGCTGGAAGAACAAGAGGAGGACAACCCTAAAATCGCTATAAAACAGGTGCATCTTGCTTAGGTTGTGGTTAATACTTTGGACTCTGTACATTCCCTCAACCACCCCTCAACAGAATGACTAAGAGGAGGAACCCCCAACAAAGAAAATAATCAGAGACTGTGGACTCTGCCACAGATCTAATGAATATGGATATAGGCAAGATATCAGAAATAGACTTCAGAGTAACAATCATGAAGTAGATAACTAGGCTTGAGAGAAGTATTAGCAACAATGTAGAATCTCTAAGGGTAGAGACGGGATCTAATCAGGCTGAACTTAAAAATGCTATGAATGAAATGCAGTCTAAACTGGTTCTCTGACTGCCAGGGTAAATGAGACAGAAGAACGAATCAGTGAGCTAGAAGATAAGATGATAGAAAAAAAGAAAACCGAAGAGGCCTGGGAAAAACAGATTAAAGCCCAAGAGATCAGACTGAGAGAGATTAATGACACCATGAAACATTCCAATGTCAGAATTATTGGGATCCCTGAGGGGGTGGAGAGGCAGAGAGAGGTCTAGAAGATATATTTGAGCAAATTGTAGCTGAGAACTTCCTTAATCTAGGGAAGGAAACAAGCATTCATGTCCAAGAGGCAGAGATGACCCCTCCCAAGATTAATGAGAACAGATCAATATCCCGACATAAAATAGTACAATTTGCAAATCTTAGATCCAAGGAAAAATTTGGAAGGAATTCAAACACTTGGAAACTAAAGACCATCCTGCTTAAGAATGCTTTGGTCAAACAGGAAATCAAAGAAGAACTTAAACAATTCAGGAAAACCAATGAGAACAAAAGCACTTCGATACTGCAAAGGTGGTCCTATGAGATACTGCAAAGGTGGTCCTAAGGGGGAAATACATAGACATCCAAGCCTCACTCAAAAAAATAGAAAAGTCTCAAATGCACAAGCTAACTTTACACCTTAAAGAAGTGGAGAAAGAACAACAAATAAAACCTAAGCTAAGCAGGAGAAGAGAAATAATAAAGATTAGAGCAGAGATCAATGAATTAGAAACCAGAAATACAACAGAGCAGATCAATGAAACTAGAAGCTGGTTCTTTGAAAGAATTAATAAGATCGATAAGCCACTAGCCAGACTTATCCAAAAGAAAAGAGAAAGGACCCAAATTAATAAAACTATGAATGAAAGGGGAGGGATCACGACTATCACCAAGG
Organism: Neomonachus schauinslandi; assembly: GCF_002201575.2. NCBI lineage: Eukaryota > Metazoa > Chordata > Mammalia > Carnivora > Phocidae > Neomonachus > Neomonachus schauinslandi. Next base: position 48,442,826 of record NC_058419.1, on the reverse strand, counting down.
AATAGGAATAATTATTAGAAAATATTATCAGCAACTATATGCCAATAAATTAAGCAACCTGAAAGAAATGGATGCCTTCCGGGAAACCTATAAACTACCAAGACTGAAACAGAAAGAAATTTACAATCTGAATAGACTAATAACCTGTAACAAAATTAAAGCAGTGATCAAAAACCTCCCAAAAAACAAGAGTCCGGGGCCTGATGGATTCCCAGAGGAATTCTACCAAACATTTAAAGAACAAATAATACCTATTCTGAAGCTGTTTCAAAAAATATAAACAAAAGGAAAACTTCCAAACTTGTTCTATGAGGCCAGCATTAATGTTGATCCCAAAACCAGGCAAAGACCCCATCAAAAAGGAGAATTACAGACCAATATCGCTGATGAACATGGATACCAAAATACTCAACAAAATGCTAGCCAGTAGGATCCAATAGTACATTAAAAGGATTATCCATCACCACCAGGTGGGATTTATTCCTGGGATGCAAGGGTGGTTCAACATTCACAAATCAATGAACGTGATAGATCACATTAACAAAAGAGCCAAGAACCATATGATCCTCTCAATTGATGCAGAAAGAGCATTTGACAAAATACAGCATCCTTTTGTGATTAAAACTCTTCAGAATGTAGGGATAGAGGGAACATTCCTCAATATCATAAAAACCATCTAGGAAAAGCCCACAGTGAACATCATTCTCAATGGTGTAAGATCAGGAACACGACAAGGATGCCCACACTCTCCACTGTTGTTCAACATAGTACTAGAAGTCCTAGCATCATCAATCAAAGAACAAAAAGAAATAAAAGATATTCAAATTGGCAAAGATAAGTCAAACTCTCTCTCTTCGCAGATGACATGATACTTTATGTGGAAAACCCAGAAGACTCCAGTCCACTCCACTAGAGCTCATACAGCAATTTAGTAATGTGGCAGGATACAAAATCAATGCACAGAAATCAGTTGCTTTTCTATATACAAACAATGTAACTGTAGAAAGAGAAATTAGAGAAACGATTCCATTTACAATAGCACCAAAAACCATAAGATACCTGGGAATAAACCTAACCAAAGAAGTAAAGGATCCATACTCCAGACACTACAGAACACTTATGAAAGACATGGAGGAAGACACAGAGATCAAAAAACATTCCATGCTCATAGATTGGAAGAATAAACATTGTTAAAATGTCTAAGACTGCCCAAAGCAATCTATACTTTCTTTCTTTCTTTTTTTTTTTTAAAGATTTTATTTATCTGAGAGAGAGAATGAGAGAGAGAGTGCACATGAGAGGGGGGAGGGTCAGAGGGAGAAGCAGACTCCCTGCTGAGCAGGGAGCCTGATGTGGGACTTGATCCAGGGACTCCAGGATCATGACCTGAGCTGAAGGCAGTCGCTTAACCAACTGAGCCACCCAGGCGCCCACAATCTATACTTTCAATGCCATCCCGACCAAAATACTGATGGCATTTTTCCAAGAGCTGGAACAAGCAATCCTAAAATTTGTATGGAATCAGAAAAGACTTGGAATAACCAATGGAATGTTGAAAAAGAAAATGAAACCTGGGAGCATCACACTGCCTGATTTCAAGCTATATTACAATGCTTTGATCACCAAGACAGCATGGTACTGGCACAAAAACAGACACATAAATCAATGGAACAGAATACAGAGCCCAGATATGGACCCTCAACTCTATGGTCAGCTAATCTTTGACAAAGCAGGAAAGAATATCCAATGGAAAAAAGACAGTCTCTTCAATAAGTGGTTCTGGGAAAATTGGACAGATATATACAGAAGACTGAAACTCAACCATTCTCTTACACCATACAAAAAGATAAACTCTAAATGGATGAAAGACCTCAGTGTGAGACAGGATTCCATCAAAATCCTAAAAGAGAACATAGGCCACAGCAATTTCTTTCCAGACACGTCTCCAAAGGCAAGGGAAACAAAAGTGCAAATGAACCTTTGGGACTTCTTCAAGATAAAAAGCTTCTGCCACAGCAAAGGAAACAGTCAACAAAACTAAGAGGCAACCCAAGGGGTGGGAGAAGATATTTGCAAATAACATTACAGATAAAGGGCTGGTATCTAAGATCTATAAAGAACTTCTCAAACTGAACACCGAAAAAAACCAAATAATCAAGTCAAAAAATGGGCAGAAGACATGAACAGACAATTCTCCAAAGAAGACATACAAATGGCTAACAGACACATGAAAAAATGTTCAACATCATTAGCCATCAGGGAAATTCAAATCAAAACCACATTGAGATACCAGCTTACACCAGTTAGAATGGATAAAATTAATAAGACAGGAAACAACAAATGTTGGCGAAGATGTGGAGAAAGGGGAATCCTCTTACGCTGCTGGTGGGAATGCAAGTTGGTACAGCCACTCTGGAAAACAGTATGGAGGCTCCTCAAGAAGTTGAAAATAGAGTTACCCCATGACCCAGTAATTGCACTACTATGCATTTACACCAAAGATACAGATGTAGTGAAAAGAAGGGCCACATTCACCCCAGTGTTCATAGCAGCAATGTCCACAATAGCCAAAATGTGGAAGGAGCCGAGATGCCCTTCAACAGAGGAATGGATAAAGAAGATGTGGTCCATATATACATTGGAATATTACTCAGCCATCAGAAAGGATGAATGCCTATCATTTGGAATAGCGTGGAGGACATTAGGAGAAGGAAGGGAAAAATGAAGGGGGGAAATCAGAGAAGGAGACGAACCATGAGAGACTATGGACTCTGGGAAACAAACTGAGGGTTTCAGAGGGAGGGGAGTGGGAAGGGATGGGTTAGCCAGGTGATGGTATTAAGGATGGGTATTGCAATGAGCACTTGGTGTTATATGCTAACAATGAATCATGGAACAGTACATCAAAAACTAATGAAGTACTGTATGGTGACTAACATAATATAAAAAAATAATAATAAATTGGGCTCCTGGGTGGCTCAGTTGGTTGGGCGACTGCCTTCGGCTCGGGTCATGATCCTGGAGTCCTGGGATCGAGTCCCGCATCGGGCTCCCTGCTCGGCAGGGAGCCTGCTTCTGCCTCTGACCCTCCCCCCTCTCATGTGCTCTCTCTCTCTCATTCTCTCTGTCTCAAATAAATAAATAAAATCTTAAAATAATAATAATAATAATAATAAATAAATAAACAAACCTGGATGATGTTCATTTTATACCCCTGTCTGCCATACTTCAAACAAAAATATTGTTTTTATTTTTTTAATTTAATTATTTTTGTTTTTTACTGTGAAGTTTTATTTCCATGATTTTTTTTTAATTCAATTAATTAACACATAATGCATTCTTGGTTTCAGAGGTAGAGGACAGTGATTCATCAGTCTTATATAATAGCCAGTGCTCATTACATCATATGCCCTCCTTAATGTCCATCAGCCTGGTACCCCATGCCTCCACCCCCATCCCCTCCAGCAACCTTCTGTTTGCTTCTTATGGTTAAGAGTCTATTATGGTTTGTCTCCCTCTCTGGTTTTGTCTTGTTTTATTTTTTCCTCTCTTCCCCTATGATTCTCTGTTTCGTTTTTTAAATTCCACATATGGGTGAGATCATATGATAATTGTCTTTCTCTGATTGACTTTTTTCACTTAGCATAATACCCTCTAGTTCCATCCACATCACTACAAATGGCAAGATTTAATTTTTTGATGCCTGAGTAGTATTCCATTGTATATATATAACACATCTTCTTTATCCATTCATCTGTCTATGGACATCTTGGCTCTTTCCACAGTTTGGCTACTGTGGACATTGCTCCTATAAACACTGGGGTGCAAGTGCCCCTTCAGATCACTACATTTGTATCTCTGGGGTAAATACCCAGTAGTGCAATTGCTGGGTCATAGGATAGCTTTATTTTCCACTTTTTGAGGTACCTTTACACTGTTTTCCAGAGTGGCTGAACCAGCTTGCATTCTCAATAACAGTGCAACAGGGTTCCCCTTTCTCCACATCCTCACCAAAATCTATCACTTCCTGTCTTGTTAATTTTATCCATTCTGACTGGTGTGAGGTGGTATCTCATTGTGGTTTTGATTTGTATTTCCCTGATCTCAAGTGATGTTGAGCATTTCTTCATGTGTCTGTTGGCCATTTGTATGTCTTCTCTGGAGCAATGTCTGTTTGTGTCTTCTGCTCATTTTTTTAATTGGATTATTTGTTCTTTGAGTGTTGAGTTTGATAAGTTCTGTATAGATCTTGGATACTGGCCCTTTATCTGTAATGTATTTTGCAAATACCTTTTCCCATTCCCTGGATTGCCTCTTAGTTTTATTGACTGTTTCCTTTTTTGCGCAAAAGCTTTTTATCTTGATGAAGTCCCAAAAGTTCATTTTTGCTTTTGTTTCCCAAGCCTTTAGAGACAGGTCTTGAAAGAAGTTGCTGTGGCTGATGTCGAAGAGGTTACTGCCTATATTCTTCTCTAGGATTCTGATGGATTCCTGTCTCACATTGAGGTCTTTCATCCATTTTGGGTTTAACTTTGTGTATGGTATAAGGAAATGGTCCAGTTTCATTCTTCTGCATGTGGCTGTCCAATTTTCCCAACACCATTTCTTGAAGAGACTGTCTTTTTTCCATTGGATATTCTTTCCTGCTTTGTCAAAGATTAGTTGACCATAGAGTTGAGGGTCCATTTCTGAGTAATCTACTTTGTTCCATTGATCTATGTGTCTGTTTTTGTGCCAGTACCATACTGTCTTGAGGATAACAGCTTTGTAATAGAGCTTGAAGTCCGGAATTGTGATGCCACTAGCTTTCATTTTCTTTTTCAACATCCCATTTGTTATTCCAGGTCTTTTCAGGTTCCATACAAATTTTAGGATTATTTGCTCCCACTCTGTCAAAAATGCTGGTAGTATTTTCATAAGGATTGCATTGAATGTGTAGATTGCTCTGGATAACATAGACTTTTTAAAAAAAATTTATTATGTTATGTTAATCACCATACATTACATCATTAGTTTTTTTTTTTTTAAGATTTTATTTATTTGTTTGACAGAGAGAGACACAACGAGAGAGGGAACACAAGCAGGGGGAGTGGGAGAGGGAGAAGCAGGCTCTCCGTGGAGCAGGGAGCCCAATGCAGGGCTCGATCCCAGGGCCCTGGGATCATGACCTGAGCTGAAGGCAGACACTTAACGACTGAGCCACCCAGGTGCCCACATTATTAGTTTTTGATGTAGTGTTCCATGATTCATTGTTTGCATATAACACCCAGTGCTCCATTCAGTATGTGCCCTCTTTAATACCATTTTAACAATATTTGACTTCCAATCCATGAGCATGGAAGGTTTTTCCATTTCTTTGTGTCTTCCTCAATTTCTTTCATGTGTGTTCTATAGTTTTCTGAGTGTAGATATTTTGCCTCTTTGTTTAGGTTTATTCCTAGGTATTTTACGGTTTTGGGTGCAATTGTAAATGGGATTGACTCCTTAATTTCTCTTTCTTCTGTCTCTTTGTTAATGTATAGAAATGCAACTGATTTCTGTGCATTGATTTTGTATCCTGCTATTTGCTGAATTCCTGTGTGAGTTCTAACAGTTTTGGGGTGGATTCTTTTGAGTTTTCCACAGAGTATCATTTCCTCTGTGAGGAGTTAATGTTTGATTTCTTTGCCGATTTGGATGCTTTTTTTTTTTTTCTTTTTGTTGTCTGGTTGCTGAAGCTAAGACTTCTAATAATTGTGAACAGCAGTAGTGATAGTGGACATCCCTGCTGTGTTCCTGACCTTAGGGAAAGGCTCTCAGTTTTTCCCCATTGGGAATGATATTCACTGTGGCTTTTTGTATATGGCTTTTATGATATTGATATATGTTCCCTCTATATCTACACACTGAAGAGTTTTAATCAAGAAAGGATGCTGTACTTTGTCAAATGTTTTTTCTGCATCTATTGAAAGGATCATATGGTTCTTGTCCTTTCATTTATTTGTGTAGTGTATCACATTGATTGATTTGCAGATGTTGAACCATGCTTGCAACCCAGGAATAAATCCCACATGGTCATGCTGGATAATCCTTTTAATGTACTGTTGGATACTATTGGTTAGTATTTTGTTGAGAATTTTTGCATCCATGTTCATCAGGGATATTAGTCTATAATTCTGCTTTTATGTGGGGTCTTTGTCTGGTTTTGGGATCAAGGTAATATTGGCCTCATAGAAAGAGTTTGGAAGTTATCTTTTCATTTCTATTTTTTGAAACAGCTTCAGAAGAATAGGTATTAATTCTCCTTTAGATGCATGGTAGAATACACCTGGAAGACATCCAGGCCTGGACTCTTGTTTGTTGGAAGATTTTTGATTACTGCTTAAATTTTTTTGCTGGTTATGGGTCTGTTCCGGTTTTCTATTTCTTCCTGTTTCAGTTTTGGTAGTTTTACATCTCTGGGAATACATCTATTTCTTCCAAATTGTCTAATTTTCTGGCATATAGTTGCTCATAATATGTTCTTATAATTGTTTGTATTTCCTCAGTATTGGTTTTGATCTCTTCTCTGTCACTCATGATTTTATCTATTTGGGCCCTTTCTCTTTTCTTTTTAATAAGTCTGGCCAGGGGTTTATCAATCTTATTAATTCTTTCAAAGAACCAGCTCCTAGAAAATCTTACTTTTTAAAGCATGCAAATTTTATTCCTTTAAGTTTCCTAATCTTATACAGATTACTTTTGTCATCAGAGTAATAATATGACAGTTTTCTGGGGAATTTTGGCATTAAAATTTCCACAGAAAGATATCATTTTCTCCAGTTCTATCATTAGATAATTTATTACATAACTTAATTTGTCTTTTTCTTATCTGGCATGCTTTAAAAAGGAATGAGAACATGGCCTCTCTCAGTTGGTAATATAAAAAGTATAATTTTGATTTGGGTTTTAGTGAATCCACTTGTGCATTTACAAATAGTTGCAACAAACAAATTAAATAAGTAAGAAAACAAAATAGTCTTGTACATGTTATAGTTTCAGACATGTTATTTAGGTACCCATACCCAATAATATCTCCACAGGTACAGAAGGGGACTTTCAACTTCTTTTCATTCATTCATTCATTAATTCATTCATTCAATGACATTGTATTGAATTATGGGCCTACTTTGTGCCTGTACTTATTCTAAACATTAGAGGAAATACAGAAAGAAAGAAAGAAAGAAAGAAAGAAAGAAAGAAAGAAAGAAAGAAGAAAGGGAAAGTTTACAGTTTAATGAAGCAGAGTGAGAAAGGTAAACAAGTAGTAATGATCTCACAGTGTAAGTTCTATGATATAGTAGTAAGAAGGGGTCGCCTGGGTGGCTCAGTCAGTTGTGTCCAACTGGTGATTTTGGCTCAGGTCATGATGTCATGGGTTGTGAGATTGAGCCCTGTGTAGTCTACATGCTCAGTGTAGATTCTGCTTGGCATTTTCTGCCTTTTCCTCTCCCTCTACCCCTCTCCCTACTCACGTTTTTTCTCTCTCTCTTTCTCTCTAAAATAAATAAATAAGTACAATCTTAAAAATGCATACAATCTATGTATGATGCATACAATCTTAAAAAAAAAAGAAGTAAGAAGGAATTTCCAGATCATGGTGTGACTGGGGGACAAGAGGAATTTAGGGGATTTTGATAGGAAAATATTTGGTAACTTATCAATATAATTAGCTGATTTAATTGGTATGTATGGAGTTCCTCATTCAATTCCACCTTGTCCTGCTCTAACCTTTATTTAATTAGCACTAAATATATTAAAAACTTAAGCAAATACTTTCATGTTAGAAGTTGTAAGTTAGCTTGTACCTACAGAGACCTACAGAATCATAAATACCCCAAAAGTTGGGAATCAACAATCTCATATTAAGTTTTTGGAATTAAAATATATCATTGTTACTACCCAAGAATTGCACTACTAAGTATTCATCCAAAGGATTCATAGTGATTCAAAGGGGCACATGCACCCCAATGTTTATAGTAGCAATATCCACAATAACCACAATATGGAAAGGGCCCAGATGTCTATCAACAAATGAATGGATAAAGAAAATGTGGCATATATGTGCAATGGAATATTATTTAGCCATCAAAAAGAATGAAATCTTGCCATTTGCAGTGATGTGGCTGGAACCAGAGGGTATTATGCTAAGCGAAATAAGTCAGCCAGAGAAAGACAAATACCATATGATTTCACTCATATGTGGAATTTAAGCAACAAAACAGATGAACATGGGGGACAGGAAGGAAAATTAAAATAAGATGAAAACAGAGATGGAGGCAAACCATAAGAGACTCTTAACTATAAGAAACAAACAGGGTTGCTGGAGAGGAGGTGGAGGGTGATGGGGTAATTGGGTGATGGGCATTAAGGAGGGCACTTGATGTAATGATCACTGGATATTATATGCAACTAATGAACCACTAAATTCTACCTCTGAAACTAATAATACAGTATACGTTAACTAAATTGAATTTAAATTAAAAAAAATAAAAATATATGATCATTGGAGTCCAGAGGTAGTAAAGGCTTTAGTTCTATGACTTCCTCAACTCACAAAACCATTAATACTCTACTTTTACCTGTGAGAAAACTTCTTTTAGCATGATTTTACAAGGTTATATTATGGGGTTGGGAGGTTGTAAGATAATTATTTGCTTCTAAACCCCTATAGCCTTCCTCATCTAAAGGATGCATTTAGCATTTAATACCAGTAAAACACCCAACATGAACTTGAGATTTATGAAGCCAGAGACCACAAATTATACTTATTTTTGCCCCTCACTGATTCAGTCACATTCTCTTGCATATAGTAGGCTTGAAAAAATATCTGTTGTTTTTTAATAACCTGGAAAAAGAGATAGCAACCCAGGAACAATGATATAGGAGTGAATTGATTTAAATCTGTGCGTTAAGAGCACAAAGACAAAAAAAAAAGTAGCTGCCAAGATTGCTGCTTAAAAATATGGAGGCAGCATTTTTCTATTCCAAGATTAGTGTTTAGGTTCATCACATATTAACAAGAAAAAATCCTTACATTCCATCCACTAGAGGGCAATCAATACATTTTATACAGACATTTCCCCCTACCCTCACAGGAAACCTAGTAACTTTAAGGGATTCAGATAAATACAAAGAAGGAGGTATGTATGGAACTCTTCTCACCAAAAATAGCATTGTAGTCTCTTTTGGACTCCCTTCATGGACAGTAGGACTGGAAAAAGCCAACCAAAGGTGAGCTAGACCTCTTCTTTTGGCGTTACTTAGCTAAGTGTCTTCCAGAGACTGAATATAGCTCAGTAAAGAAGCATACACTTGTGGGTAAAGAAACATTTACCTGAGATAAATGAGATTTCACTTAAGTGAAGTAGCATTTGAGTTTGTCACAGAGTTCACTATATCCACTGCCTCTGGCAGGAAGCAGTAGCAATACATATACAGATACAAGTATTGTATATAATGCTCGTCAAGCCATCTTGGTTATTAGACTATTTCTCTTCTGATAACTTTTTCTACTAAAAATACCTCTCTAGCTTTTGCTAACACTGACGTCATGAATGCAAAAATAGTTTAAGGAAGAGAACTTTAACACTTTTATGATTAATAGAATATCGAAAGGGTTTGGAATCAGAAAAAACAAAACAAAAAACAAAAAAATCCCATGAACTGCTGTTACAGGGAGCACACATATCAGGTATGTTTGACCCTGTGGACATTATTCTGGAGGTTTTAGTATTTTGGGAAATCTTCTATTAATTCATTGTAGGAGTGAGATACCAAATCAGTTGTGGGCCACTAGTTTCTCTCCTATGAATGGGTATGATACATTCCCATTTCATGTTTGGCTTTATGAAGTTCTCACAAATAAAAAAAAATAAAAATAAGATTCTTCAGAATATCAAGGAGAGATCTTCCTTCAAAATTGACTATGAAACCATATGTGCACATGGCATTGTTTTACTCATTTACATATTATAAAGTTGTAGATGTGTTCCTCCACAAACTAAGGACACTATTATATAGTAACATCTTTCTTAGGAGTTTAACAAAACTTTTAGAAACGTATACATTCAAAGTATATTAGGTTTGCTGAAAAAATGAAAATTAATCATAATTTTCAAATAACTTTACAAAATAAAGATACTAGAATTTATGGAAATTGCTTTGTGAGACTAATTCTTAATATTTTCTTAATTTAATGACAGTGTTTATTCAGACTGAGCTGGTTGACACTTCCTTAGATACCTTAGGACTCCTTTCTTACGAAACATCTATTAAAATGAATGTAGCAAACTTGTTTCAAGATTTCCATTGATATAATATGAATTTCTAAGCTCTAGCTTTCCTCTAGATTTAGGTTATCTAATATCTGGACGTATAGGCACATACTAACACATCTATTTGTATCCATTCCTAACTTCCTCAATGCTTCTAATTTTAAATCTAAGCTAATGCTTCTAATTTTATTTCTAAGGTAAACAAATATATCTATTTTGGCACTTTTGCTATCACTTGTATATAGTGACCTCTTTCTGGATAGTTTTAGACTCCCTGCTTGACATAAAGGTTACAAAGAGGGATAAATAGACATCTGTGTTATACTGGAATAAACATTGGCCTTGAAATTAGATGCATGGGCTTGACTCATGGCACTTAACTCTTAGATTAACTTAGTGACATTGAGCAAGTGTCCAACCTTTCTGAGACTCTCATTTTTCATTTAAAAAAGAAGATAACAGCAGTTACCTCTTTGGGATGTTGGGGGGCTTTAAAATATACAGTACATAATTAGTAGTGGATTCTTCCTCTTAGCTAAACCTACATGTTCAAGTATGTCAACAAGATTTTGTTTGCCTTTTGGTCCTTTTCTACCCCCACCTCCACTGTTCCATAAAACCTTAGACAAAATTTTCAATATCCTATATATCTTCTCTTCTTTAAAACTAGAAAACACATGGTACTAGGTGTCAAAGATAGATAAATACATACATACATACATACATACATACATACATACATACATACATTACAATATGGCAAATCCATCTATTTTTATTTTATCATAATAATTTAATTTAATTCTACAAACTTTATTAAGTGTCTTTGATGTAAAAAAACAAAACACACTGTGCTGGTCTCAGGAGAAAAAGAAAGTTATTTTTCTGTTCTTGAGGAACTCATGATCTAGTGGGGGAGACTGACACCTGCATCATGACTCTGGTTCAAGGCTGACTGGAGTAAGCATTATCACATGGGTGCAAATAAGGTGTTTAGGGATATGTGTCTTCATCCGTTTTGAATTTTTAGTAGTACAAGCCTAGAAGGGACAGAAGCGGGGTGCCTGGGTGGCTTAGCCATTAAGCGTCTGCCTTCAGATCAGGTCATGATCCCAGGGTCCTGAGATCAAGCCCCGCATCAGGCTCCCTGCTCCGCGGGAAGCCTGCTTCTCCCTCTCCCACTCCCCCTGCTTGTGTTCCCTCTCTTGCTGTGTCTCTCTCTGTCAAATAAATAAATAAAATCTTAAAAAAAAAATAGAAGGGACAGAAGCCAGGCTTTCTTCTGAATCAAAGACACGGAAATTACTATGAGGAGTTAGGCAAATATAAGATTGCATCAATCTCTTTCTCTAATCACTGAATTATTGTTTAGTTAAATTGTCTATAAAACAGAACATTTTTAGTGCCATGCACTGTTCCATCAATTTTAGTACAATGTTGTTTCCCTGTCATATTCCCATCAATGTCTAAAGCCACATTACTTCTTTCTCAGTTAAACATCTCTGTTGATGACTGCCCTAAGTGGTACAAAGCACTCCTGTGGTGAATTGTCACTATACTGCACTCTTACCTGCCCTGTAGTCACCATTACCTGAAAGGGACAATACCTAATGCAGAAATACCTAGTGATAGCCTTAGGGACACCTGTAGAGGCAGTCATCAAATCTGAGTAGTAATCCAGGGAGCAGTTGTGGGTTGCACTGAGGCTGTTAGCTACTTACGCTGCATTGGCAGTCTCCAGAATTGTCTTGGACTCCATAGGTTACAGAGAGTAGAGCTTCTTTTTTACCTTCACATTTTTCATGCTACACTAAGAAAAGAGTGTGCACTACACTCTATGCATTGTACACTAAATGTAGTATATATTACATTTAGGAAAATAGTTAAATTCAGGTGTCTTGTGTATTTCCCTGTCACTTTCATGTATTGGTGATCTACTGCTTTGAGTTTTTCTCAGAAGGAATGGTGCTTAGAAATTGTGTTTTACTTTGGTTTGGATTTCCCTCTAGGAATTTACTTTGATAATAAAGGTTTTCATATATAACATTCACATACATGTAAAGTTGTTGGACCATTATGTCAGGAACTTACATTGTGTTTTTTTCAAACTTAAGAAATTATTGAGGAAAGCATGTATGTAGATAATATACATAAATGTTTATTTGTAAATATGTATGCATTTCCACATATATTGAAAAAAAATGTTTTTTTTTCCTGCCAGAAATATTTCTCTTCCAAAACCATATTGTATGCTGGTAGTATGTACCAGTCTCCTTAAAGGAAATGACCTAGATTATGACCAGGAAACCCCCTAGCGATTGGCTATTTGGGCTTTCAGTTTCTAATCTGTTGATAATAATTTTTGGCCTAACTGCCTCATCAGAATGTTGTTAAAAGCAACCAAGTAATGTTTGTGAAAATATTTGGAAAATATAAAGCTCTGCAAAAAGTGATCAGACAAGAAAGGAATATCACTTTGTGCTACAGACGATTATATTTTCCCACTTGGCACAACAACCCTGTAAAGTAAGTACTGTTATCTTCATTTACAGTGAGGAAATGAGAGTTTAAGTCATACAAATTCATACAACTAGTAAGGGAAAGAGCTGGGCTTTGACCCCTGGGAGAGCTGATTACAAAGCTAGCTAATACTGCCTCCCAGCAACCAAAAAAATTTAACAGTTTCTAAGAGCAAAATAAAATTGAGTTTCTCACTATTACCAAAGTCTGATCTCTCTTGAGTTTGGTGGCATATGGCAGGGGGCAAGGGTTGGTTGATTATGCAATCATTTGAATAGGAATTTAGCTTCAGAGGGTACTGTGGTTAAAAAATGTCTACAAAATTTAGATTAAAATGTGCAGATTGAAATATGATATAGGTGTGGCAATGGCACAGTACCCAGCATGCCTTGTTTTTTTAGGATGGTGAAATATAACATATCAGTATATCAATAAACTTCACACAAAAACCTTTTTTTCCCCTTTAAATAAATGCTTACATGCACACACACACACACACACATACGCAGCCTTTTAATTTATGGATATGGTTGCTCTGCAAAAATGACTGATACAGTAAAGAATAAAAAAGACTTTTCTTATATGTCTCAACATTCTTGATATTAATTTAAATGCAATAATTATGAGCATGTTTTCTTATGAACGTACAGTGTGTCACATCTGCAGTATCTTAGCAATACTAAAGCACAGTGGCTATGTGCTCTTAACATTAGCAAGCTACATTCAGAAAGACATTCCAAATATATGCATGGTGCCAATAACTAGGATAGCGTAAAGTAGGAGACAAAGGATTTTAAAAAGCAAACAGAGAAAATATTATCCTGAACTCCAAAAACAAGTAGAAATCTGAAGTTACCATTTTTTCCATAGTGACTCAATATATGGGGATAAGAGTATTAATTCACAGAAGGACACCAAATTCTTGTTGGAGATTTTGCTTCTTTGGGATGATTTTTTTTTTCTTAAGTGAGGAGTAAATATGCACAAAAACATTATTCTTAAGCATTTCACTTCATCAGAATTCACTAGAGGAAATCTGAAGGTTTCATTATTTTTGAAGAGTACATTAATAAAACCACCACACATTTATTTTTAATACTATGTATATGCATTATTCTGATAGTCAGTTGCAAAACCAACATATCAATCCTGAAATTAAAAATGTACTAGGACAAATTGGTGTGTTCTAGCCACCACAGGCCAAGCTGAACAATACACTTTCTGCTTGGAATACAGGACTGAACTATCCTACAAATGAAAAATGGTAGCAACCACTAAAGTGGCAAGAAGCTGGATCCTAATTGTCATCTGAATAAAAAGAATACATTTCTACATACCAAATATTGTTTCTCTCCAGCCCTGTAATTTCTTGTTTTCTTCACAAGTATCCCCTCCCCAAAGCAAGCTTGCAACCATGTCACCTGTGCTTACATTGTCCATTTATGAAAATCTTGACACAATGTTTATAGCTCAGACAACACAGAACTAGCAATGGCAATCTTTTTGTTTAGTTTAGTTTCCCTCTCTGCATATATAACAAAACATTAAAAAATACTTGGAATCAAATTGTGTTGCGAACTTATTGCTCCATGAAGTAACATACCGCACTAGGTTGCATCAGTTCTCCAGGCCGAATCCAGCTTCCCTCAGTGGCTCTTGTGCCCCGGGGAGAGATAATGTATCTGTTTCATTTATGAGTAGAAAAATAAATAGTTTTGCCCTTAAAAAATGTAGAGGACTAGGTGAAGAGCTCAGGACAACTTGCTTTTTACTCCCTTAAGCAGCAAGACCTTTTTAATCCTCCCCATTCCTTCCTCCACTAATTTTGCATGAGCTATGCTTTTAGTCACATAAGATGATAAATGTTTGAAATAGTCAAATAAGGCTGAGCTAATAAGAGTGTTGTCATGAAAACTGTGCACTATAGCTAAAAGGCAGGACCCAAACTTCTGAGGACAGTTAGGGTTTATACTTTCTTTCCTCAATGCTGCTGATGTAGCAGTACACATTTAGGCCTTTTCAGCACTGGGGCTTAGTCAATGAAGAGACAATTTCTCATCTAGTGTTGATAATATTTTTGATTGCCCTTAGAGAAGGTTTAGCCATTTCCTCTGTGTTGTAGGGCTCTGAGCATTCCCTGTGCAGCAGTTGTGTGCCAAGCCTGTTCCTACAGTGTCACACTATGAACTGTGACTGTTAATAAACGATTTGCTGTGTGTCCTTTTACAAGTTGTTATACTTCCTCAGGTAGAGAAGAATACATGGAGGGGTGAAGCATGAAACTAATAGTTTTACACCTTGTTAGGGAAAATCATGTAACTTCCAGAGAGGCAGTTTCTAATGCTTGCTTTAATCAGCTAGGACAGATAAAGACATAATAGATTAAAATTAGTTGATCAGCAATAATTACATTCATCAATTATATTGGTTTATATATTTATTTTTTGGAGTTTATAAAAGGCGCCCATCATTGCACACCCTTTGGGCACAATTAAAGAAGTCAATTAAAAGTTTGGTGTAGTTGAAGAGTTGGTTTTATCTACTTCAATAAATCTTTTCTATTTCAAACCATCCTGGTGGCACAGTTCAATATGAAGCTTCAATGTCTACTATATGGTTCCTTTCTTCTTTTTAAAATTGGCTGGTGCGAAGGTGAATGCTGGTCTGAATGCCTTACCATCTTTTCTCTTTGATCTGAACTGCCCCCCCATCAAACCCATTAAAGTATTACAGAAATCAAGAATGGAAGTTGGTATTTAAAATTCTTATTTTATGCATCATAGCACATCAATGTAAGAATGGTTTATGGGCAACTATATATAGTCATATAATGGGAAAAAATGAGAGCCATCTTAAATAGTATAACAAATCAAATTATGTATTCCATGGTCTGACTTGGTGGGAAAGAAAGAACGGAGGAAGGAGGAAAAGGAGGAAAGGAAGGAAGGAAATAAGGAAAAAAAAAAGCCAAATCAGTTTTTTATCCTGTAGAAGTAATTTCAGAATACTTTGAAATTATTACATCACAGTAAGTTGACGAACTTCTGTTAATGATACTAAGATCTTATGTAATTCCTTTGGTACATTAAAACAAATTTGCCTCTCTGTCACGCTCTCTCTCATAAATCAACATATGGTTTCTCAAAATAAAATAGAAGAAAGTATCATTTTTGTGGGAGGTTTTTAGGGCGCTCATGGGGTAAGAGAGGAAGAGGTAAAATATGATTGCTGAATTATTATTTTAATTGTGCAACAAACTAAATCACTCATGTGGTGAGCTAATGCAGGTAATAAAATGGCAAAAATAACTGTACTACCTATGTACAATTATGTTCAACTATGGATATGTTGATATTTAGGTTTAAATATATGGCCTGTCTATAAAAACATGAAATGGAATAGACAGTTGAATACTAACCATTGATGAAAGGCAGGTAAGATAATTTGGATTTGGGACCAAGGGACTCTATAATCTACCTTAGATGCATACATTAGTCAAATCAACCAGATATATAGAGCAAAATTGTATTTTGCCCTATAGAAAGTTTCAGTAAAGATACAATTTTCTTAGTCCAATGTAATGATTGTGTTTTCAAACTGGCGATTAATTTCAATGATCAAACTGACTGGATCAACAAGAAAAAAATCCTATATTATTCCCTAATAGCCATAGTCTCAGTGAGGATCCAGTTTTCTTAGTCCATCTCTCTAATTGTCTTTTCATCTCACCCATTTCTTTCAAGTGTTGAGCAGCTGGACATGTGGTAATTTGTGCTGTTAGTATCTAACACAGTGGTTAGCAGCATATGTGGATGTCTTTGATAAAAGCCTCTCAAACCATCAGGAAAATCAAAAGGGATATTGCCTCAGCTTTGTATAGGATACCAGATGCTATCAATTTACATATTCCAGGTTTTGTAGATTAGAATTTTCACAAATACTCCAGTTTAGTATTTATGTAAAGATCTCTAAAAATTTTTTATCTATTCAGTTTCTGAAAAGGACAATGGGTAATTTAATTCAGTCACATCTTCATTGTCTTCATGATAAAGAGTAGTTATCAACAAAACAAAAGCAACAAAAACCAAAAGCAATCAAATGGCAAACTATATTTCTGATTTTAAAATTGCATAGCCATTCCAGGATCTGTTTATGTCACCTGTTTTGGTTGATGCTAATCTTACATCAAATTACTGATTGATTCATCAACTCTGTCAAGCAATCATTCATCTAGTGGAAAATTTTGTTGTAATAGTTGATGGACTGAATTGACCATAAATTCCAGACAATATTTAATCACTTCAATATCACCATTTATATACATATGCAAATATATTTTAGGTGTTATTCTTAAGCTATGCCCATGAGGAAAAAAAAAATGAAATCAGTCATTCTAGTATTTTTAGCAACCTTAGGTATCAGAGAAAATCTATCTAGAGTCATTGATATGACTGAATTGTGGTTTAACCAGAAACTGGTCAGATAGTCGGACATGAGGCTCAATAATGTGGCAGTGCCAGAAAAGAACAAATAAAAAGAAAAAACTTATGTTAAGAATATAATGGCCAGTTTTCTAACTCATGATATATATGACATGTAATATGTATGACTTAACATATGTATAATTTTCATGTTGTTCAATTCAGCACTTACTTAGAAAATCCCATAATTTAACATTCAAAATACAAAGGATTTTTAGTTGCTCTAAAAGATACTTCTGTGTGTGACTCCAAAGCTTTCCATCTCATCAAAATTTAAAAAAAGAAACTTTTAACATTTATATCATCATTTTGGAGAGCAATGAAATAACTACAAAACTATTGAATATAGGGTTATTGAATAATACATAAGATCAGGTGAAAATTGAGGTCACAGATTATGAAGTTAGCCATTGTATATAGATCATAGTAGCAGTGACACAAGCAGAATTAGATATTTCTCAAAAAGCCCAATTCCATTCTCTCAGATGATTTTGTCTTGTTGGACCAAGTTACTATGCTGGCCTATATGATAGCTCACACCTCTTATGTGTATCCAAAAATAGCCAGGGGTGCTACTGAGGCAGCTGTTGCTGATAGTGGTGGTGGTGGTATTGGTAGCAAGCATGACGTTTTAATAAGAATTCACTACAAATTCAAATGAACAGAAAATTTAAAAAAAAACAACATCCCTGCATTTCTTAGGATATAAACCAGCAGTTAATGCACTTCAAGTAAGGTAAAAATATTTCCTAGTCAGCACCATAATTTTCTTTATTCAGTAAAGAGAAACAGCCACCAACAAACACACTGATAACTAAGCCTATACCTGAATAGCTGAGCCAAGTATTCCCCAAAGTACCTTCTGTCTCATTCTTAGAATTAATGCATTGTAACTAAGAAATGATGCAGCTAATAAGATAAAGAAAGCTTAATGTAGAGCCAATATTTTTTTTAAAGATTTTAATTCCAATTAGTTATCATATAGTGTAACATTATTTTCGGATGTGCAATATAGTGATTCAACACTTCCATACAACAGCCGGTGCTCATCACAACAAGCACATCACAAATTGAGCACTACTTAATTTCTATCACCTGGTTCACCCATCCCACCACCCACCTCCCCTCTGGTATCCATCAGTTTGTTCTCTATAGTTGAGAGTCTATTTCTCGGTTTCTCTCTCTCTCTCTCTTTTTCTTTCTCTTTGCTCATGTGTTTTATTTCTTAAATGACACATATGGGTGAAATTATACGTTATTTGTCTTTCTCTGACTATTTCACTTAAGATAATATTCTCTAGCTCCATCCATGTCACTGCCAATGGCAAGATTTCAATCTTTTTATGGCTGAGTAATATTCCATTATATATATATATATATATATATATATATATATATATATATATATATATATATATATATATATATATATATATATATATGTATATATATCTTGGTGTGTATCTTCTGTATCTATTCATAAATTGGTGGACACTTGGGCTGCTTCCGTATCTTGACTATTGTAAATAATACTGCTATAAACACTGGGGTACATGTGTCCCTTTGAATCAGTATTTTTGTATCCTTTAGGTAAATGCCTAGTAGTACAATTGCTGAATCATAGGGTAGTTCTATTCTTAACTTTTTGAAGAACCTCTATACTGTTTTCCAGAGTTGCTTCACCAGACTACATTCTAAACAACAGTGCATGGGGGTTCTCTTTTCTCCACATCCTTGTCAACACCTCTTGTTTCTTGTGTTGATTTCAGCCATTCTCACAGATGTTAGGTGATATCTCATTGTAGTTTTCATACGTATTTCCCTGATGATAAGTGATGAGCATCTTTTCATGTATCTGTTGGCCGTCTGGATATCTTTGGAGAAAGGTCTTTTCATGTCTTCTGCCCATTTTTAATTGGATTATTTGTGTTTTGGGTGTTGAGTTTGGTAAGTTCTTTATATATTTTGGATACTAACCCTTTATTAGGTATGTCATTTGCAAATACCTTCTCTCATTCCATAGGTTGCCTTTTAGTTTTGTTGAATGTTTCCTTTATCGTACAGAAGCTTTTTATTTTCATGCAGTCCCAACAGTTTATTTTTGCTTTTGTTTCACTTGCCTCAAGAAACATATCTAGAAAGAAGCTGCTACAGCTAATGTCAAAGAAATGACTGCCTATATTTACTTCTAGAATTTTTATGGTTTCAGAATTCACATTTAGGTCTTTAATCCATTTTAAATTGAATCCATTTTTGAATTTATGTATAGACTCAGAGGTCCAGTTTCATTCTTTTTCATGCCTCTGTCCAATTTTCCCAACACCATTTGTTGAAGAGACTGTCTTTTTCACATTGCATATTCTTTCATGCTTTGTCAAAGATTAATTCACCAAAGAGTTGTGGGTTCATTTCTGGGTTTTCTATTCTGGTCTATTGATTTTTTGTCTGTTTTTGTGTTAGTACTGTTGTTTTTTGTTTGTTTTTGTTTTTTTTTAGTACCATGCTGTTTTGATCACTACAGCTTTGTAATATAACTTGAAGTCCGGAATTGTGATGCCTCCAGCTTTGCTTTGCTTTTTCAAGATCGCTTTCACTATTTGAGGTCTTTTGTGGTTCCATACAAATTTTAGCATTATTTATTCTAAGTGTGTGAAAAATGCTGGTGATATTTTGATAGGGATTGCATTAAATGTGTAGTGTTTCATTTCTTGTTCTTTTTCTATCTCCTTTAGGTGTAAATTAGGTTGTTTATTTAATATTTTTCTTGCTTCTTGAGGTAGGTCTTTGTTGCTATCTACTTCCCTCTTAAGACCACTTTTGTTGCATATGTAAGGTTTTGGACCATTGTGTCTTCATTTTCATTTATCTCCATGTATTTTTCTATTTCTTCTTTGATTTCCTGGTTGACCCATTCACGTGTAGTAGCATGTTGTTTAACCTCCATGTATTTGTGGTCTTTCCACATTTTTTCCTGTGGTTGACTACTGGTTTCATAGTGTTGTGGTCAGAAAAGGTGCCTGGTATTATTTCAGTCATTTTGTATTTGTTGAGGCCTGACTTGTGACCTAATATGTGATCTATTATGGAGAATTTCCTTTGTGCATTTAAGAAGAATGTGTATTCTTCTGTTTTAGGATGGAATGTTCTGAATATATCTGTTAAGTCCATCTGGTCCAGTGTCATTCAAATCCATTGTTTGCTTATTTATGTTCTGTTTAAATCATCTGTCCACTGACATAAGTAGAATGTTAAAGTCCCCTACTATCATTGTATTATTATCAATGATTTCCTTTATTTTTGTTATTGTTTTATATATTTGGGTACAACTATTTTGGGTGCATAAATATTTACAATTGTTAAATCTTCTTGTTGGATTGTCCCCTTTATTATGATATAGTGGCCTTCTTCATTTCTTATTACAGTCTTTGTTTTCAAGTCTGGTTTGTCCAATACAAATATTGCTATTCCAGATATCTTTTGACATCCATTGTGTGATAAATGTTTCTCCATCCCCTCACTTTCAATCTTCAGGTCTAAAATGAGTCTCTTGTAAGCAGCATATAATTTTTTTTTTTAATCTACTCAGACACCCTGTCTGTTGTTTGGAGTTTTTAGTCCATTTACATTCATAGGAATTATTTATAGATATGTATTTAGTGCCATTTTATTACTTATTTTGTCAAGGTTCCTGTACTATTTCTCTGATATTTTCTCGTCTTTGTCACTTTTGGTCTCTCCTTTGCACTGAAAGACTCCCTTTAATATTTCTGGCATGGCTGCTGTAGTGGTCATGAACTCTTTTAGTTTTTTTTTTTTTTTTTTTAAGATTTATTTATTTATTTGAGAAAGACAGAGAGAGTGAGTTGGAAGATGGGCAGAGGGAGAGAATCTCAAGCAGACTCCCCACTGAGCATGGAGCCCAACACAGGGCTGGATCCTTACTACCCTGAGATTATGACCTGAGCTGAAATCAAGAGTCAGAGGCTTAACCAACTGAGCCACCCAGGCACCCCATGAACTCCTTTAGTTTTTATTTGTCTGGGAAACACCTTATCTCTCCTTCTATTCTTAATAACAACCTTGCTGGATAGAGTATTCTTGGCTGCAGGTTTTTCCCATTCCACACTTTCAATATATCATGCCACTCCCTCTGGCTTGCCAAGTTTCTGTTGAGAAATCTCTAGCTAGTGTTATGGGTCATCCCTTGTATGTTAAGAACTTCTTTTGTCTTGCTGCTTTTAAGATTGTTTCTTCATCACTATGTTTTGTAAATTTAATTACAATATATCCTGGTGTTGGCCTGCTTTTGTTGATTTTGATGGGGGTTCTCTGTGCCTCCTGGATCTAGATATCTGTTTCCTTCTCCAGATTAGGAAATTTTTCCTTTATTATTTCTTCTTATATATTTTCTGACCCCTCTTCTCTCTCTTCTTCTTCCAGGACTCCTATAATATGAATGTTATTTGTTTGATGGAATCACTGAGTTCCCTATGTCTATTCTCATTTTACATTATTCTTCTTTGTCTTTTGTTCAGCTTCATTGTTTTCATTCCTTTGTCTTCTACATCACTAGTTCATTCTTCTGCTAATTCCAGCCTGCTGTTCTTTGCAACAAGTATGTTTGTAGTATTGTTTATTGCACTCTTCATCTCTGACTGATCCTTTTTTAACTCATTTATGTATGTGGTAACGTCTCACTATGTCTTCCATTCTTTTCTCAATTCTAGTGAGTACCCTTATGATTGTTGCTTTAAATTCTCCATCAAACATGTTACATATATCTGTTTCATCTAGATCTCTGGCAGTGGCTTTATCTTGTTGTTTCATTTGGGATATATTCCTCTGTCTTTGCATTTTGTCCAAGTCTCTGCCTTTTTCTGTGTGTTAGAAATGCCTGGAAGTAATGACCTTATGAAGAAGAGGTCATGTAGTGCCCAGGGTCTGGAGCTGTGTTTTCAGTGTGTGATGCATACACTCTGCTGTTGTTTCTTAGCTGTTCTATCCTGTGAGCTAGTCATGTGTAGAGGCTCTCCTTGCCTGCAGTGGGCAGTTTTTGGTCCCTGGCCTGCATGAAGTGAGTTTAAACTAGGTGTGCTCTGGTGTTCTTTTGAAATGAGACCTGATTTCTCCTCCACCAGAACTGAAGCCCTGTAGCACTCTCTGGTAGGGAGATGTGAGTGGGCAGGGGTTTGTGACTGTCTTCTCAGGGAGAGGTCCACCATACTGGGACTGTGGAAACTTGACTGAGAAGGTAGTCTCACCAGAGTGCAGGGAGTGGGCTTCATGTAAGCAAATTAGGCAGCCAGTGTCGGTGATGTGCTTCTTGTAGGTGGCTTTTTGTTTATGGTGAGGGGCTTAGAGGGAAATGGGGCTTGCTAGCTCCTTTGTTCTTGGAAAGGGTCTCTATTAAAGCTGCCTCTCAAGGACACTCTGAGAAGAGTGAATAAACTCACACCTGTGTGCTCCAGGCATTCTTCAGGTCACTGTTTTCATGCTGTCTGCCCTCCGGTTGTTTTCCTCCCTGTTCTCCAGGAGCACCACAGTGCCCTCTGGGCTCTATCCCAGCCCAGCCCACTGAATTTTAAAACTCCAGGTGTTAAGCCCCACTGGTTGCAAGAACCCATGAAATTCAGCCCCTCTCATTTTCCAAGCCAATGGTTTTAGGGAAATATTCTCCTTGTGCATTCTTCTGCATACTCCTCTCTGCCTCTTTCTCACCCTTCTCTGTGACCTCAGCTCCCTCCCTTCCATAGCACCTATGATTTGTTTCTCCCCTACTCCATGTTTCTGCACTTCCTATGTTCTTTGATGTGGCCTTCCCTCTCCCTTAGTTTTGAAGTTTGTTCTGTTAGTCTTCAGGTTGATTTCTGGGGTATTTAGGATAATTTGAAAATTATCTAGTTGTGTCTATGTGATGAGAAGAGACTAGCATCCTCCAACCCCACTGCCATCTTTCTCTTCTCTCCAGCCAATGTTTTTTTTGAAAGATACTCCCTGTTTTTGATCTGTAAGTCTGATTTTTCCCTAAGAACAGCACAAAATCAAGGGCAGCAGGATATAACTCTATTGTGCTTACTTATAATCTAAAATATATAAAATTTCCAAAGGAATTTTTAAAGCCTGAGCTATTGCCTCCTATTTTTCTCAGAGAAAGATTTCCCCTCATCCTACCACCAATATCTGTAGTCATGTGCATTTAAAAATAAAAATTCCTGTCAAATGCAAGTACATTCATGAATAATTCTTCCTAACTCTTAACTGTTGAAAAATTTCTTTTTTCTTTAAGCTTTATTTTAGGAGGAGAGAGAGAGCATGTGAGTAGGGGGAGGGGCTTAGGGAGAGAGAGGATCCTCAAGTAGATTCCATGCTGAGCATGGAGCCTGACACAGGGCTTGATCCCAGGATCCTGAGATCATGACCTGAGCTGAAATCAAGTCAGCTGCTTAACTGACTGAGCCACCCAGGCTCCCCTGTTGAAGAATTTCTATGTACATTTGATGTGGTACCTTTTACTTAACCTTAATTATTAAAAACTTTTCAGTTAAAAACAAAATTAATGGAATTGCTTGGGATGTCTTGGCTTTATATTCTGATGGTAATATTGGCTTTAATTCAGTTCTCAAACAAATTAAAACTCTTATTCGTGTAGTTATTATTCAGATAATCCTAACATTTTTCCAATTATTAATTCATTAAAACAAAATGCAGTATTCTAATGTTCTTTTCAAATGGATAATTGACTCCTAGTGAGCCTGATATTTCCTAGGCATTCGTGGGAAAAAGTAAGGGCACATTATCTGTTAATTTATAATCTTTAATACTGTTTTTTGTGGAAATCACCATTTGATAACCATTACATTGTATTTAGGTGCATTGAGAGCAATACACTACATCATGGCAACTGAGTCATTAATATGTATATCTGTTACACTTAGAATGCATTCTCCCTAAACCTGTATTATTTATTCTTCCTCTGATGCTATTATTGGCTATCAGGTATATGCACACAGAATTTGGTGGAGCACTAGTTTTGGAAAAACACAGTATGCTTCCTTTAATTTTATTTTTTTTATCTTATTTAAATTCAATTAATTAATATATCATGTATCTTTAGTTTCAGATATAGAGTTCAGTTATTCATCAATTGCATATAACACCCAGTGCTCATTACATCACATGCCCTCCTTAATGCCCTTCACCCACTTACCCCATCCCCCAATGCACCTCCCCTCCAGCAACTCTGTTTATTATAGTTAAGAGTCTCTTATGGTTTGCTTCCCTCTCTGATTTTGTCTTATTTTTTCCCTCCCTTCCCCTATGATCCTCTGTTTTGTTTCTTAAATTCCACATATGAGTGAAACCATATGATAATCATCTTTCTCTGATTGACTTATTTTGCTTAGCATGATACCCTCCAGTTCCATCCATGTTGTCACAAATAGTAAGATTTCATCCTTTTGATGGCTGAGTAATATTCCATTGTGTATATATACCCCATCTTTATCCATTCATCTGTTGATGGACATCTGGGCTCTTTCTACAGTTTGGCTATTGTGAACATTGCTGCTATAAACACAGGGGTGCAGGTGCCCCTCCAGATCACAACATTTGTATCCTTTGGGTAAATACCTAGTAGTGCAATTGCTGGGTCATAAGGTAGCTCTATTTTCAACTTTTTGAGGAATCTCCATACTGTTTTCCAGAGTGGCTGTACTAGCTTACATTCCCACGAACAGTGTAAAAGGGTTCCCCTTTCTCTGCATCCTCGCCAACATTTGTTGTTTCCTGACTTGTTCATTCCAGCCATTCTGACTGGTGTGAAGTGGTATCTCATTATAGTTTTGATTTGTATTTCCCTGATGCCAGGTGATGTGGAGCATTTTTTCATGTGTCTGTTGGCCATTTGTATGTCTTCTTTGGAGAAATGTCTGTTCACGTCTTCTGCTCATTTCTTGACTGGGTTATTTGTTTTTTGGGTGTTGAGTTTGATAATTTCTTTATAGATCTTGGATACTAGCCCTTTATCGGATAAGACATTTGTAAATATCTTCTCCCATTCTGTCAGTTGTCTTTTGGTTTTGTTGACTGTTTCCTTTGCTATGCAAAAGCTTTTTATCTTGATGAAGTCCCAATAGTTCATTTTTGCTTTGGTTTCCCTTGCCTTTGGAGATGTGTCTAGCAAGAAGTTGCTGCATGTGTTTGCCTCTAGGATTTTGGTGGCTTCTTTTAGAATCATTGTTTTTTTTTCTCAATATAATTCTATTTATGGACATTTTATAAAATAATATTTTGGATAAGAGAGGCTCTAATGGTTTGTTTGGAATCATCATGGACCATCAAGTCTCAATGTTTCCTATATAACAAAGTTACATTTTTTCTCAATTGCCTTATCTCTTATAGCCCCATGCTATAGAGGATGGATATAAATGAATGAAGGATTTTTGTTTGTTTTTGTATTATTGAATAAACACAAATTACATAGTGATATTTAGTGTGTGACAAGGCTATCAAGGCTATCAACACCCCATTTCTAGCTCTCTAGAGTGGCAATATTTACAGTAGTGACTGAACAGATTTTCTGGAGTCCAGACTTCCTAGGCCCAAATCTTGGTTCTATCATTTATTAGTTTGGTGACCTTAGGCAAGTTGCTTAAGTTCTCTATACCTTGATTTGCTCAGCTATAAAATAATTATAGTAATAGTGTTACTTTCCCAGGTTGATTTAGTGAATATCCAATAAGTTAATAAATTTGAAAAAGTTAGGACAGTGCCTGATATAAAACGAGGGACTCAATAAATATTAGTTATCATCATCATTACTAATTGTATATAAGGTGGTGACTAGACAAGAGAAACTTGAATAAAATGGACTAATGCTGGTTGGGTAAAACATGAAATTTGATCATATATTTAAGGGGCTTCTTTACTACCTGGTGCAAGATTCCAAGATTATTGAGCTTTGATTCAGAAGAATACAGTGGCTGAATAATAATTGATTTAGTTCATAGTCCACATATCCTCTCTGAATTTCAGCTCCCCCTCTCTCAAAAATCATAATCTGTTAAGACCTGTTGGGAAAACCAAATTAAAAAATATCTTTGATAATGCCTTTGTACTGAAAAACTCAACACACATTTGAAGTGTTATTTTCAAAATGACTTTAACCTCAATTTCTCAAAGACATATTAAGCCATACTATGAACTACAACATTTATGTTGGATGACTGTGATTGTGCCTCCAGTTTGGAGTGTTGTCCTTCTTCCAAATAGAGTAGAAAAATCACTACCTGACAGTCAACTGATAAAAATTCTCTTTCTTGGACTGCCATCTATTAGCTGTGCAACCTGGGAAATTCACTCCCCATTTCTGTGTCTTAGTTTCTTCATGTAAAATTAATACCTGGAGTCAGTTGATCTCTAAGGTGCTTTCCAGTTTTGATATCCAAGAACATTAATTAATCCCTGGAAGTAACTCTGATAGGTTTCCAGAGAAAGGGGAAGGGCATGCATCACTGAGAGTGCTTCTAGAGCCAGCAGTGAAATTATAGTTTTACTTGAATTCTTGAGTTCCATCAATATTGATAGCCACAAGTGTACACACAGAATCAGGCTCTGATTATAGTCCAAAATTTGACCAGAGCTTAGGTAACATGGCCAGTGTAATAAGTCTCCAACAAATTTCTTATATTGGAAAGAGATTCATAAAGCCATTTTTAGACTTTATTTGTGGACTCCTAAAGATGTGTGGCCCCCTTGGTGCTTCCCTCATGGAATTAAAATGAGATCTTATTTAGAACTACTCAAGCTATATTCATGGGAGCTCATTATGTGCCATTCCCCCCAGAACAGTATTTCTGTCTGAAACTTCAGGTGGTAGGCAACTTAAATGAGGAAGTTAAATATCACTGACTGCCTTGCTGTAGCTTTGCTGAGCTTTCCACAGTGTATGGGGTAAGTCATTTGGAGGCTTTAGGCTCTCAGTAGTCCTCTTAGGAAATTTGGAGCAATTACTTTAGAGGCAAACATGGACTAATCATTTTGAAATTTCAGTTTAAGCCCACAGCCTTTTTGAGTTAGACAAGCACTAAAATGATCACAAGAGATTCATGTCTCAGGGCCTGGTGACAGCCCACAGCCTAGCACTGCTGGCAAATCTTTCAGTACCACACGTGTGTAAAACTGTTTTCTTTTACTTCCCCACTCTCAAAAGCGCATTGCCAGAGATCCAAGTAACTTTTATAGTGTAGATAATACCATCCTTATGACTAAAGGGTGACTCCAAACTTGAAGAGAATATCTTCATTCCTGAATAGTTATTAATAACAAAGGGGCAGCCAGATATATTATTTAGCACTTATAAGGCTCATCATTCATGGCTCTGAACTTACAAAATTTATCATTTGATTCATGAACTTAGGAATGAGTCTTACATCTAGTAAAGTAACTTTAGTACCCATTGTTACAGTACTCAATACTGAACAGTGATGTTAAGGTTAATTATAAGCAATTCAATAATGGAGCTCCCTTTTGACTTAGAAAATGTCATGGTAGGTGACATTCACATGAGTGAAGCATGCAGGAATAAACATGTTGAGAGATTAAGTGTGCATTTCTATTGGTTGTCTGGAAAAGAATCATTACTGTCTTAGACAGTAGAGTCAGAACTGAGAAGTCCTCAAGTGTTCCCAGTTCTTAAAATGGGTATTTCAAGGCTAGGCTGGGCAAGTGAAAAGTAGAATGGGCCCTTCTGATGGGGGCTGTGCTACAAATTTATTTTTAGGCTTTAGGATGTTTTCTTAGTCAAACCTAAATAAATTGGAAATCCACAGTCTTGTTTCATAAGGGGATCTTTCCTGAGTACTTCTGCAGAACATCCCCTGACAATTCAAGTACGCAAGAAAATATACTTTCTCTAACTCTGGTTAAAAGTCTCATCTCTATTGCCCAAGGGTTATCTAACTACATTTTATTTTGTTATTTATTTCATGAACTGCTTTTCTTTATCTCACTAAAGCCTAAGTACCTTTCGAGCAGGGGACAGACCATATTTCACTTGCACCCATGCCCCAGTGGTGCTGGAGCACATTCTTTTGCACATCATAGGTGCTCAATAAATCCCTTCTGAGTGACTCTTTTTCTTCATACATACAAACTAGGAGCTACGCGTAATTGGATAACTTAGGGAGTTTATCTAATTCTAAAATGTTAATTTCTGAGCTAATTGTTATTCAGATTTGGCTTCTCTGATAGTGTCTACTAAGAAGAGAAGACATAATACTCCTTCCTGGGGTCATTTGATTTCACAATCTGCTTCTTCCTGAAGCAATGAAGTTGAAACTTTTTTTTTTTTTTATCTGCCAGGCTTTCTAAATGCTAAAAACTTGCATACAATTGTACTTAATATGAAACACCCTCTCTTTTGGGAAAGAGGTTCTCATCATAGTTCTGTGTAAGATCAAGTTACCAGATCAGTTAGTGCACTGTAAGACATTCTGTTATTGGCTGGATCTCATTGTCTGAGAGTTAATGATAAACTGAATGTCATCCAGTTCACAAGCTTCTAATCGTGACCGGCTGGTGTTTATAGGTCTTATGCCAATAAAGGCGTCCAAAAATGACAAATGTAACTGGATCGGTGAACATTTGGCTTCAACTCACTGTCAATTAGAAATAAAATGAGAGATTCCAGATCTTTCTTATTTTTTTGAATTGGTATGTATATCAGACCCCCAAACAATCTCTGCAATGTAGCAAAAAGAAGCATCATTTGAAAAAATCATTCAAGATGAGAAGAGGTTACTTTCTCACTGTTTTCATTTCTAAATGGTTCCAGTTTTTGTATTCTTCCTTTCCAAATCTTAATACTGCCTTACCTAATGGAAACAGACTTGAGTGAAGAGGAAGTGTTCCATTTTAACTTGACTTCTAAAGACAGAAAAACAGTATGAAGAAAAATGGGTGAAGGAGATAAGCTCCCTATGAAAAATTATTCCAAATTTAAATGTGGAATTTTTCAAATTCCTCCCTTTCATTGACTGGTTAAAATTCAGTGTTATCTTTTAACTGTATATTCAGTGGTAAACATAGTCTTAGATGCTATAGAGCAGCACCAGAGGAATAAAAGACATAGTTTCTATCCTAGCAGAACAAATGATGATATTTGAGACAGCCAGGAGAGACATTTAAGGACTGCCTAATCAATAAGTGCAGATTCACATTTGGCACTGGGAAATAAGTGCAAATGAAATTCTTAGTGAACAAAAGGGGGATCAATAATAGAATGTTTCTAGAATATCTGTTGAATTTAGTAACTTCCATCCAAACCTATCACCAGGACCCTAGTCCAGTAAGCCATTGTCTCTCAAATGGACTATGAAAGACATGCCTAACTGGTTTCAATTCCTTCTTTCTTATACCCTTCCTATCAATATCCTACGTGGTAGTCAAACTGGCTTTTCTAAAATATCTTACATGGTAGTCAAACTGGTTTTTCTAAAATGCAAACAAAAATTTGTCATTCCTTTCCCAAAGTTCTTATACAGCTTCTTATTTCTCGCAGGATAAAGTTAAAGCTACTTATCATCTGCCAAATAAAGGCCCCTAGAAATTTTTATGACCTGATCACACAAAGATGACTTCTTCCACATTTCTTATTACTCTCTTTACTCTAATCTATGAATAATTCACTCATTTATGTATTTATTCAACAAATATTTATTGAGCACCTAGTATACATTAGGCACTTTTATAGGTGCTAATGATACAACAGAAGGAAAAGCAGGTATTAGAAATTATCAATCTTCACTAACATTGCATTCCAGTGGAAGCTACAAATTCAAAATCTCTAATGCAGAACCTTTTTAGATGTGTTTTAGAAAGAGCAAGGAACTGGGGTGCCTGGGTGGCTCAGTCCATTGAGCGTCTGACTCTTGGTTTCAGATCAGGTCATGATCTCAGAGTTGTGAGATCTAGCCCTGCATCATGCCCTCCACTTAGTGTGGAGTCTGCTTGGGATTCTTTCCCTTTTCCTCTCCCTCTGCCCTCTCCCCCTGCTCATGCTCTCCCCCGCTCACCAAAATATATATATATATATATATATTTATTTATTTATTTATTTATTTATTTATTTATTTATTTAGAGGGAGGGAGAACACAATGGGGGAAGGGGCAGAGGGAGAGGGAGAAGCAGACTCCCCACCTGTGATGTGGGGCTCCATCCCAGGACCCCGAGATCATGACCTGAGCCAAAGGCAGACGCTTAACCGACTGAGTCACCCAGGTGCCCCTAAATAAGTAAAATCTTAAAAAAAACAAAAAACAAAAAAAACGAGGGGTGCCTGGGTGGCTCAGTTGTTAAGCATCTGTCTTTGGCTCCGGTCATGATCCCAGGGTCCTGGGATTGAGCCCCATATCAGGTTCCCTGCTCACTGGGAAGCCTGCTTCTCCCTCTCCCACTCCCCCTGCTTGTGTTCCCTCTCTCGCTGTCTTTATCTCTGTAAAATAAATAGATAAAATCTTAAAAAAAAAAAGAGTAAGGGACCAATGTAGTTGAAGACATATGAGTGAAAGGGAAAGTAATAGGTAAGGCATTCAGAGAAGGGGAAGTTTGTGGAGTCCTTGTGGGCCATTATGAGGACTTGGCTTTTATTCCTTGTGTACTGGGGAGCCGTTTCACACTTTGAGCAGAGAAACAATATGGTCTTACTTGCTTTTCAAAATACTCAAATTCCTTGGTTTCCTATTATTTTGCTTTTTACAAATGAGGTATGATTTATGTACATTAAAATTCACCTTTTTAAATGTACAGCCCTGAGTTTCAAAAATACATACAATCATGTAATTACCATGATAATCAATATATGGAAGAACTTCATCGCTTTCCAAAATTCTCTTCAGCCCCTTTGTAATCAACACCTACACTATGCATAGCAACTGGTAACCACTGATCAGTTTCCTGCTTTGTAATATTGCCTTTTCCATGTGTTATATAAGTGGGATCATAGCATATACTCCTTTTGAGTATGCCTTCTTTTACTTAAGAAATACATTTAAGGCTCATTCATGTTGTTTCATGTGTATCAGTGATGCATTCCTGTTTATTGCTGAGTATAATTTCATTGTATAGATGCACCAGTTTGTTTATCAATTCATCTTTGGCAGGATTATTGGGTTGTTTACACTTTTGGCTATTATAAACAATAAATAATGTTATGAACATTCACATAAAAGTCTTTCTGTGGACATGTTTCCATTTTCTTGGATAAATACCTAGAAGTGGGTTTGTTGGGTCTTATGGTAAGTATATGGCAAATTGTTCTCCAAAGTGTTTGTATTATTTTACATTACTATCAGCAATGTATTAGAGTTGTCACTTATCATATTTGACAAAATTCATTAGCTTTTTTCCCCCCATCTTAATATGCATATAGTGATATCTCTTTGTGGATTTATTTTGCTTTCCCCTAATGTAATGACATTGAATGTCTTCCCATAAGTTTATTTGTCATATATATACACTTTTTGGTCAAGTTTCTATTCAGATCTTCAGCCCAGTTTGTTTTATTGAGTTGTTTGTTTTCTTAATATTGAATTTTGAGAGTTCTTTATATATTCTAGATTCAACTCTTTCAGAATATGAATTTTGAAGGTATTTTCTCCCATTCCCTTTTAAAATATGAATTTTGAAGTTATTTTCTCCCATTCTGTAGTGTACTCTCATTTATTAACAGTTTCTTTGCATTTTGCAGCTTATTGACATATAATGTACATCCACTAAACTGCACATATTTAAAGTATACAACTTTATAAATTTTGACATATACATACATGCATGAAATCATTGTCATATTTAAGATGGTGAACATATCCACCACCCCAAAAATTTCTTCATGCTCCTTTGAACTTACTTCCTCCATCCCTCCATGCTCCTCATTCTCAGACAACCAGTGATCTACTTTCTGTCACTCTTGAATAGTTTGTGAGTTTTAAAATGTTATAAAAAGGGCGCCTGGGTGGCTCAGTTGGTTAAGCGACTGCCTTCGGCTCAGGTCATGATCCCGGAGTCCCTGGATCGAGTCCCGCATCAGGCTCCCTGCTCGGCAGGGAGCCTGCTTCTCCCTCTGACCCTCCCCCCTCTCATGTGCTCTCTCTCTCTCTCTCTCATTCTCTCTGTCTCAAATAAATAAAATCTTTAAAAAAATAAAATAAAATAAAATAAAATGTTATAAAGTAGAATCATACAATATTTACTTTTTTATTGTGTGGCTACTTTGACTCAGATAATTATTTTGAGCTTTGTCCATGGCATCTTGTGCATCAATTGTTCATTCTTTTTATTAGTTTTATTTCATTGTATGGATATACTGTAATTTAATCAATCATTTGTTGATGAACATTTGGATTGGTAGCAGTATCTTTTGAAGAACAAACTTTTAAATTCTGAGGAGTTCAATTTTTCACTTTTATTTTATTTTAGCAATTTTACATTATTTTGTATCTAAGAAATTGTTGACCCCTGTAAATTTATAAGTGCATTCTCTTACATTTTATTTTAGAAGTTTAATGGTTTTTGATTTTACATTTAATTCTATGTCATTTTGGTATATGATGCAAGGTATGGATTGAGGTCATTATTTTTTGCACATGAACTTCCAATTATTAAAGCACCATTGTTGAGAGAGTATGTTTCATCATTTAATTGTCTTTGCATCTTTGTTGAGACTCAGTTGACCAATACAACACTGTATTGAATAGTGTGCTTCCGATTTTGCTCTTCTTTCCTAAAATTGTTTTAGATATTTTAGATACTTTGTTTTTCCATAAATATTTTATAAACAGCTTATTTATTTATATTTTTTATGCTGAGCAAAATAAGTCAAACAGCTTATTTATTTCTATAAATTGCCTTTATGTATATGTATATGAATTTATACATCAGTTGGGGAATAAATGACATATTAACAATATTGAGTCTTCCAAACCATAAGCACAACATATAGTTTATCTCTCCATATAGTTAGGTCACCATTGACTTTCTCCTCAGTGATTTCTGTTATTCAACATACAGTTACTGCACACATTTTCAAAACTTTACATCAATGTAATTCAAAGGACAATATATTTTAAAGTTTAATTTCTATTTTTTCATTGCTAGTGTTGAGAAATACAAATGATTTTTAAATATAGGCCTTTTATCTTGTCATTTTTCTGAACTAATTTAATAGATCTCCTGGCCTTTGAACAGACTCTTTAGGATTTTCTATTTAGATGATCATGTCATATGAGAATACAGAATATTATTTCTTTCTTTCTAATTTGAATTGTCTTAAGTTTTTATTTAAATTCTGCTTAGTTAACATATAGTGTGATATTAGTTTCAGGTGTACAATATAGTGATTCAACATTTCCATAACAGTACTGGGTGCTCATCACAACAAATGCACTCCTTAATCCCAGTCACCTTTGTAATCACCCCCACCCACATCCTCTCTGTTAACCATCAGCTTTTCTCCATAGTTAAGAGTCTGTTTCTTGGTTTGCCTCTTTCTCTCTCTCTTTTTTTTTCTTTTTTTGCTCATTTGTTTTGTTTCTTAAATTCTACATATGAGTGCAATCATAGGGTATTTGCTTTTCTCTGACTGCCTTATTTTGCTTAGCATAATAATTTCTAGCTCTATTCTCATCATTGCAAATGGCAAGATTTGATTATTTTTTATGGCTGAGTAGTATTTCATAGTGTGTGTGTGTGTGTGTGTATCTATATATCTACCTATATCTCTGTATCTATATAATATCTTCTTTATCCATTCACCAGTCAGTGGACACTTGGGCTCTTTCCATAATTTGGCTATTGTAGATAATGCTGCTGTAAACATCAGGATGCACATATCCCTTTGAATTAGTATTTTTGTATTCTTTCGGTAAATATTAACTAGTATAATTGGTGGCTCCTAGGGGAGTTCTATTTTGAACTTTTTGAGGAAACTCCATACTATTTTCTAGAGTGGCTGCACCAGTTTGCATTTCCACCAACAATGCAAGAGGTTTCCCCTTTCTCCACGTTCTCATCAATACCTGTTGTTTTTTGTGTTGTTGATTTTAGCCATTCTGACATGTGTGAGGTGATATCTCATTGTAGTTTTGATTTGCATTTTCCTGATGATGAGGGTTGTTGAGCATCTTTTCCTTTGTCTCTTGGCCATCTAGATGTCTTCTTTGGGAAAACGTTTATTCATGACTTCTGCCTATTTTAATTGGATTATTCACATTGGGTGTTGAGTTGTATAAGTTCTTTATATATTTTGAATACATCCCTTTATCAGATAAGTCATTTGTAAATATTTTCTCCCATTCCACAGGTACCTTTTAGTTTTGTTATTTCTTTTGCTATGCAGAATCTTTTTATTTTGATGAAGTCCCAAAAGTTTATTTTTACTTTCGCTTCCCTTGCCTCCAGAGACATATCTAGTAAGAAGTTCCTATGGCTGATGTTCAAAGAGGTTACTGCCTGTACTCTCCTCTTGGATTTTTGTGGTTTCGGGTCTCACATTTAGGACTTTAATCCATTTTGAATTTATTTTTGTGTAAGGTAAGAAAGTGGTCCAGTTTCATCCTTTTGCATATTGCTGTCCAGTTTTCCCAACACCATTTGTTGTAGAGACTGTCTTTTCTCCTTTGGATATTCTTTCATGCTCTGTCAAAGATTAATTCACCGTACAGTTGAGGGTCCATTTCTGGGTTTTCTATTCTGTTCTGTTGATATGTGCCTATTTCTGTGCCAATACCACACTGTTTTGATGACTACAGGTTTGTAATAAAACTTGAAGTCTAGAACTGTGATGCCTCTAGCTTTTCTTTTCTTTTTCTTTTTTTTTTAGTTTTTATTCAAATTCCAGTTAATTAACATACAGTGTAATATTAATTTCAGGTGTACAATTTAGATCAACACTTACATACAACACACAGCACTAATCACAAGTTCACTCCTTAATCCCCATCACCTACTTAACTCATCATTCCACCCACTTCCCCTCTGGTAACCATGAGTTTGTTCTCTATAGTTAACAGTCTGTTTTTGGCTTTTCTCTCTTTTTTTCTTTTTCAAGATTGCTTTGATGATTCGATTTCTTTGTGCTTCCATACAAATTTTAGGATTGTTTTAGCTCTCTGAAAAATATTGGTATTTTGATAGGGATTGCATTGAATGTGTAGATTGTTTTGGGTAGTATAGACATTTTAATAATATTTACTCTTCCAATCCATGAGCATGGGATGTATTTCCATTTTTTGTGTCATATTTAATTTTTTTAAAGAGTTATTTATTGGGGCGCCTGGGTGGCTCAGTCGTTAAGCATCTGCCTTTGGCTCAGGTCATGATCCCAGGGTCCTGGGTTTGAGTCCCACATCAGGCTCCCTGCTCGGCAGGAAGCCTGCTTCTCCCTCTCCCACTCCCCCTCCTTGTGTTCCCTCTCTCACTGTGTCTCTCTCTGTCAAATAAATAAAATCTTTAAAAAAAAAAGATTTATTTATTTACTTTAGAGAGAGAGAGAATGAGAGCACAAGGAGGAGGGGTGAGAGAGTCTTAAGCAGATTCTGGTTGAGCATAGAGCCTGATGCAGGGCTTGATCTCATGGCCATGAGATCATGACCTGAGCTGAATTAAGAGTTGGATGCTTAACTAACTCTGGCACCCAGACACCCCCATATTCAATTCCTCTTATTAGTGTTTTATGGGTTTTATTTTCTGATCAAAATGGTATGAAAATAGAAGTCAACCACAAGAAAAAATTTAGAAAGTTCACAAATACATGGAGGTTAAACAATGTGTTACAATAAATGAGTCAACCAGGAAATCAGAGAAGAAATTAATAAAAAAAAAGAAAAAAACATGGAAACAAATGAAAATGAAAACATGATGATCCAAAACCTTTGGGATGCAGTGAAAGTGGTCCTAAGAATGAAGTATAGAGCAATACAGCCCTGTCTCAAGAAGCAAGAAAAGTATCAAATAAACAATCTAACCTTATACCTAAAAGAGCTAGAAAAAAAAACAACAAATGGACCCTAAAAGTCAGCAGAAGAAGGGAAATAATAAAGATTAGAGAAGAAATAAATTATCTACAAACTGAAAAAACAATAGAACCATGAAACCAGGAGCTGGTTCTTTGAAAACGTTAATAAAATTGATAAACCTCCAGCCAGACTCATCAAAAAGAAAATATAAAGGGTCCAAATAAGTAAAATCACAAATGATAGAAGAGAACTAACGTCCAGCACCACAGAATTATGCACAATTATAAAAGAATATTATAAAAAACTATATTCCAACAAATTGG
This sequence comes from Neomonachus schauinslandi, assembly GCF_002201575.2. NCBI lineage: Eukaryota > Metazoa > Chordata > Mammalia > Carnivora > Phocidae > Neomonachus > Neomonachus schauinslandi. Next base: position 48,406,196 of record NC_058419.1, on the reverse strand, counting down.
AAAACCTGAAAGAAATGGATACATTCCCAGAAATACATAAACTACCAAAACTGAAACAGGAAGAAATAGAAAACTTGAACAGACAAGTAATGAGCAAAGACATTGAATCAGTAATCAAAAATCTCCCAACAAACCAAAGTCCAGGCCGGATGGCTACTTAGGCAAATTCTACCAAGTCTTTAAAAAGAGTTAATACCTATTCTTCTCAAATGATTCCAAAAAATGGAAAAGGAAGGAAAACTCCCTAAGTCATTCTACAAGGCCAGTATTACCTATAATATCCAACATAATATCAGAGAAAAGTAAAGTTGGAGGGCTGACATTACCAGACTTCAAGAATTACTATAAAGATATAGTAATCATTGAACACTACAACTGGCTAACTGAACATAATAATAAAAAAAAATTAAAAGATATAGTAATCGGGATAGTGTGGTATTAGCAAGATTAATTCAGTAACACTGAAGGATACAAAATTAATATTCAGAAATCCATTGCATTTCATTACACTAATAAAGAATTAGCAAAAAGAGAAATTAAGAAAACAATCCTATTTACAATTATACCAAAAAGAATAAAATGCATAAGAATAAATTTGACCATGAGATGAAAGACCTATATATATTTTTAAAGATTTTATTTATTGATTTGTCAGAGAAAGAGAGAGCAGGAGGAGTGGCAGGCAGAAGAAGAATCAGGCTCCCCACTGAGCAAAGAACCCAATGCAGAACTTGATCCCAGGACCCTAGGATCCTGACCTGAGCTGAAGGCAGACGCTTAACTAACTGAGCCAGCCAGGCACCCCAAAAGACCTATATTTTGAAAACTATAAGACATAGATGAAATAGGTTGAAGATGACACAAACAAATGGAAAGATAGTCCATGCTCATAGATAAGAAGAATTAATATTGTCAAAATGTCCATACTATCCAAAGCACTCTACAAATTCAATGCAATTCCTGTCAAAACCCCAATAATATTTCTCTGGGAACTAGAAGAAATTATCCTAAAATCTGTACAGAACCAAATAAGACTCCAAATAGTCAAAGCAATCTTGAGAAAGAACAAAGCTGGAAATATCATAACCCCAGATTTCAAAGCTATAGTAATCAAAACAGTATTACTGTCACTAAAATAGATGCATAAATCAATGGAACAGAATAAAGAATCTAAAAATAAACCCATACTTAAATGGTCAATTAATCTATGACAAAGGAGGCAAGAATAAACAATGAAGAATAGACAGTCTGTTCAATAAATTGTGCTGGGAAAATTGGACAGCTACATGCAAAAGAATAAAACTGGATCACACTCTTACACCATGCATAAAAATAAACTAAAAATGAATTAAGGACCTAAATGTGAGATCTGATTCCATAAAACTGCTAAAAAAAAGATAGACAGTAATCTTTTGGACATTGGCCTTAGCAGTATATTTATGGATATGTCTCCTCAGGCAAGGGAAACAAAAGTCAAAATGAAATATTGAGACTACAACAGAATAAAAAGCTTTTGCAAAGAAAGGAATCCATCAATAAAACAAAAAGGCAACCTGATGAATGGGAGAAGATATTTGCAAATCGTATATCTGATAAGGGATTAATATTCACAATATATAAAGAACATACACAACTCAACACCAAAATAAATCAATAATCCAATTAAAAAATGACCACAGGACCTAAATAGACATTTTTCCAAAGAAGACATACAGATGGCCATCAAACACAAGAAAATATGCTCAACATCACTAATCATCAGGGAAATGCAAATCAAAACCACAATGAAATATCATCTTACACCTGTCAGAATGGCTAGAATAAAAAAAAAAAAGAAATAATAAGTGTTGGTAAGGCTGTGGGGATAAAGAAACCCTTGTATGCTGTTGGTGGGAATGCATATTGGTGCAGCCATTATGGAAAACAATATGGAAGTTCCTCAAAAAATTAAAAATAAGATCACTGTATGGTCCAGTAATTCCACTATTATGTATTTACTCAAAAAACAAAACAAAGCAGGTGCCTGGGTGGCTCAGTTGGTTAAGCGACTGCCTTCGGCTCAGGTCATGATCCTGGAGTCCCTGGATCGAGTCCTGCATCGGGCTCCCTGCTCGGCAGGGAGTCTGCTTCTCCCTCTGACCCTCCCCCCTCTCATGTGCTCTCTCTCATTCTCTCTCTCTCAAATAAATAAATAAAATCTTAAAAAAAAAACAAAGCAAAAATGCTAAATGAAAAATAAAAAGGAACCCTATATTTATTACAGCACTATTTACAGTAGCCAAGAAATGGAAGCAACCCAAGTGTGCATCCATAGATGAATGGATAAAGAAGATGTGGCATCTATCTATCTATCTATCTATCTATCTATCTATCTATCTATCTATCTATCTATCTATAATGGCATAGTACTTAAAAAATGAGATCCTGCCATTTATGACAGCATGGATGGACCTAGAGGGTAGTATGCTAAGTGAAATAAGTCAGACAGAGAAAGACAGATACTATATGATTTCACTTATCTGTGGAATCTAAAAACAAATGAGAAAAAAGAACAAAAAGCAGAATCAGATCCATGAATACAGAGAACAAATTGATAGTTGCCAGAAGAGATATGGGAATGAGGGGATGGGCAAAATGAGTAAAGGGGAGTGGGATATACAGGCTTCCATTTATGTAATGAATAATCATGGGGATAAAAGGTACAGCACAGGAAATATAGTCAATGGTATTGTAATAGCATTGTATGGTGACAGATGGTAGCTACATTTGTGATGAACATAGCATAACATATTAACTTGTTGAATGAATATGTTGTACACCTGAAACTAATGTAACATTGTGTGCCAAGTATAATTTTGTAAAACAATATATAGACAAATAGATCACTGGAACAGAATAGAGAGCCCAGAATTAAGCCCCAATAAATATAGTCAATTGGTCTTTGACAAAAGAGAAAAGATAGTACAATAGAGCAAAGATGGTCTTTTCAATAAATGGTTCCACAATCACTGGACATCCACAGGGGAAAAAAAAAATGAATGCAGACATGATACTTACACCTTTCACAAAAAAGAACTACAAATGGATCACAGACCTAAAAGAAAAACACAAAACTATAAAACTTATAAGATAACATAGGGAAAAAACATATGCCCTTGGATGTGGGGATGCCCTTTTCAATACAACCCCAAAGACATGATCCATGAAAGAAATAATTGACAAGCTGGACTTCATTAAAATTTAAAACTTCTGCTCTGTTAAAGAAAACGTCAAGAGACTAAGAAGAAAAGTCACAGACTGGGAAAAATATTTGCAAAACACACATCTAATCAAGGACAGTTATCCAAATATATAAAGAATTCTTAGAACTCAGGGCACCTGGATGGTTTAGTTGGTTAAACATCTGCTTTCAGCTCAGGTCATGATTCCAGAGTCCTGGGATCGAGCCCCCTGTCTGGACTCCCTGCTCAGTGGAGAGCCTGCTTCTCCTGCTCCCTCTGCCCTTCGCCCTAGCTTGTGCTCTCTCTCTGTGTCTCACTCTCAAATGAATAAATAAAATCTTAAAACAAAGAATTCTTAAAACTCAACAATTAAAAAAAAAAAAAACCTTATTAAAAATGGGTCAAAGCCCTTAACAGCACCTTATTAAATAAGATATACAGACAGCAAATAAGCATATGAAAAGATGCTCAACATCATGTCATCAGAGAAATGCTTATTAAAACAATAATTGAATACCACTCTATACATATTAGAATGGCCAAAATCTAGATCACTGACAACACCTAATGCTGATGTGGATGTGGAGCAACAGAAACTCTCATGAATTGCTGGTGAAATTACAAAATGGTACAGCCATTGTGGAAGATGGTTTAGTGGTTTCTTACAAAACTAAACATACTCTTACTGTATAATCTAGCAATCACGTTCCTTGCTATTTATCCAAAGAAGCTGAAATTTTGTCGACACAAAATCCTGCATAAAGATATTTTTAGCAACTTAATTTATAATTGCCAAAATTTGCAATAAACCAAGATGTCCCTCAGTAGATAAATGGATAAACGAACTGTGATACATCCAGCTCTAACAATGAAATATTTTTCAGCACTAAAAAGAAATGAGCTATGAGTCCTGAAAAGACATGGAGGAAACTAAAATACATATTACTAAATGAAAAAAGCCATCTGGAAGGGCACATACTGTATGATTCCAACTATATGATATTCAGTAAAAGGCAAAACTATGGAGACAATAAAAAGATTAGAGGTTGCCGAGGTGAGGTGTGGGGAGAGAGAATAAGTAGAGCTCAGAGGGCTTTTAGGGAAGCAAAAATACTCTGCATGATACTGTAATGATAGATATATGTAATTACACATTTGTCCAAACCCACAAAATGTACAACACCAAAAATGTACTATAATGTAAACTCTGGACTTCAGGTGATTATGATGTGTTATTGTAGGTTTATCAATTTTAACAAAAGTACCCTTTTGGTGGGGGATTTTGGTGATGGAGGAGATTATGCATGTGTGGAGGCAAGCAATATATAAGAAGTCCCTAAATTTTGCTGTGAACCTAAAATTGCTCTTAAAAAATAGTCTTAATAATTATACTACTAAAAGGCATATGAACATAGAGGCTTTTTTCATTGAAAAACTTTTGTGTACATTATTTATTTATTTATTTATAGTATATGTACTGCCGAAGTGAGCACATTTATTTTTAAAGATTTTATTTATTTGACAGAGAGAGACACAGCATGAGAGAACATAAGCAGGAGGAGTGGGAGAGGGAGAAGCAGGCTCACCGCTGAGCAGGGAGCATGATGCGGGGCTCAATTTCAGGACCCTGGGATCATGACCTGAGCCGAAGGCAGACACTTAACGACTGAACCACCCAGGTGCCCCTATGTACATTTTTTACATTGATACAAAATTTTTCAGGTTATCTACTTCTTTTTGAATCTTTTGTTGGTAGCTTCTTTCAAGGAATTGGTCTATTCTAAATTGTAGAATCAATGCACATAAAATGATTGTTATTCCATTTGTATTTTTTTAATATCAGTAGACACTATAGTAACTTTCCTTCTGTTTGTGGTAGTAATTTGTATCTTTTCTCTTTCCTTCGTTAGGCTGGATAAAAGTTTATGAATTGTATTAATCTTTTCAAAGAGCAGTTGAATTGAGTTATTGTTTTTCTGTTCTCAATTTCATTGATTTCTGCTGTTATCTTTTTTGTTTCCTTCTTTCTGCTTACTTTGAGTTTCTTTTCCTCTTCTTTTTCTAGTTTTTTAAAATGAAAGCTTAAATCATTGATTTTAGACATTTCTTCCTTTCTAATATAGGCAGTGTTAAAAAACTGCTTTCTAAATACTTTTTAGTTTGCATCCCAGCGATTTTGATTTGTTGTGTTTTCACTTGCATTGAATTAAAAACATTTTCTAATATCCCTTGTGATTCTCTTTTACCCATGGGTTATTCAGGTGTTTTGTTTGTTTACTTTTAGCTTCTAAATACTTGGACATTTTCCAGATATTTGTTATTGATACCTAGTTTAATTCCTCTATGGCTAGAGAACATACTATGAATGAATTCACTTAATATTTTAAAATGTAATTTTATTGAGGGATAATTGACACACAACATTGTGTAAGTTTAAGGTATACAACTTCTTGATTTGATACATTTACACATTGCAGTATGATTATCACCATTGTGTTATCTAATCTCTCTATCATGTCACATAATTATATTTCTTTTTTTTTTTAAAGATTTTTCATTTATTTATTTGAGAGAGAGAGAGAGAAACAGCATGAGAGGGGATAGGGTCAGAGGGAGAAGCAGGCTCCCCGCTGAGCCGGGAGCCTGACGTGGGACTCGATCCCAGGACTCCGGGATCATGACCCGAGCCGAAGGCAGTCGCTTAACCAACTGAGCAACCCAGGCGCCCCACATAATTATATTTCTAAATAATAAATTTAAAGATTTATTTTATAAGCCAGAATATAGTTTACATTGACTAATGTTTTATGATTATATGTAAAGAATGTGTGATCTGATGTTGTTTAATGTTCTGTAAATGTCAGTTAGGTCAAGTTGAATGATAGCATTGTTTGTGTCTTATATATCCTCACTGATTTTGTCTTCTTGTTCTTTTAATTAGTAAGAGATGAGTTTTTAATTCTTTGTATATGATCTTTGAGTTATTTTACCTTTCAGTTCTATCACTCTTTTGTTTTATGTACTTAATCTCTGATTTTGTGTGTATAAGTAATATGGATTGTTGTGTCTTCTTGATGAACAAACTTCCTTTATCATTGTGTAACATCTTACTTTATCCTTGGTAATATTTGTTCCAAAATCTATTTTTTCTGATATTAATACAGCCAACCCAATTTATTTTTTATTTTTTTAATTTTATTTTATGTTATGTTAATCACCATACATCATTAGTTTTTGATGTAGTGTTCCATGATTCATTGTTTGCATATAACACCCAGTGCTCCATTCAATACATGCCCTCTTTAATACCCATCACCAGGCTAACCCATCCCCCCACCCCCTCCCCTCTAGAACCCTCAGTTTGTTTCTCAGAGTCCATAGTTTCTCATGGTTCATCTCCCCCTCCGATTCCCCCCCTTCATTTTTCCCTTCCTACTATCTTCTTCTTTTTTTTTTTTAATATATAATGTATTATTTGTTTCAAAGGTACAGGTCTGTGATTCAACAGTCCTACACAATTTATTTATTTTTATTAGAGTTTACATGGCATATCTTTTTCCATTCTTTCACTTTTACCTTAATTATTACTTTGTCTTTAAAGTGGATTTCTTGGGGCTCCTGGGTAGCTCAGTTGGTTAAGCATCTGACTCGATCTCAGCTCAGGTCTTGATCTTGGGGACATGAGTTCAAGCCCTGCACTGGGCTCCACAGTAGGCATGGAGCCTACTCAAAGAGCAAAATAACAACAAAACAAAACAAAAAAACAAGAAACAAAAAGACATGGATTTCTTGTAGACAACATATGGTTAGCTGTTTGTTCAATCTGACAATTTCTGTATTTTTCTGGTATACATAGTCTATTAACATTTAATGTAACTGTGGATATGGCTTGCTTAAAATCAATCATTTTTCTAATCATTTTCTATTCTATTTTTTCCTTCTGTCTTTACTTTTTTGATTGATAAAATATTATGTAATTCTATTTTACCCCCACTTTTGATTTATTATTTTAAATATTGATTACTCTTTTTTCAATTATTACTTGTAACTGAGGTTTATGACACACATCTTTATTTAATCACAGTCTACTTTCAAATAACATTAAACCACTTCATTTATAGTGTCTGATGTTTGTAACAGTATGCTCACAATTCCACTTTCTCATCTTCTGTGATATTTTTCATGTACATTTTTCTTTTACGTATGTTATAAACACACATTACATTGCCTTTATGTTTGATTTATGTAACAATTATTTTAGCATGATTAAACATAGAATAAATGAATTTTATATTTATCCTAATTTTTACCATTTCCAGAACTCTTTATTTCTTTGGGAGAATCCAAGTTTCTTTCTGGTATCATATACCTTTTATCTTAAGGAATTTACTCATTTTTTTTTAAGATTTATTTATTTATTTATTTGAGAGAGAGAGAATGAGAGACAGAGAGCATGAGAGGGAGGAGAGTCAGAGGGAGAAGCAGACTCTCCTCTGAGCAGGGAGCCCAATGTGGGACTCAATCCTGGGACTCCAGGATCATGACCTGAGCTGAAGGCAGTCACTTAACCAACTGAGCCACCCAGGCGCCCCTCAATATTTTTTTTTTAGTACAGATCTGTTTACAATAAATGATTCTGACTTTAGATCATTTGAAAAGTTTTAATTTTTGAAATATATTTTTACTGGGTACGAAGTTACTGGTTGATATATTTTTTTTCTCTTTCAGTACTCTAATGATATTAGTTCATTGACTTTTACCCTTTGTAGCTTATGACAAGAAATCTGCTATTATTCTTATCTTTGTTCCTCTGTATGCAATGTGATCTCTCACTCCACAGTACCTTCAAGATTTTCTCTCCATTTTTTATTTGCAGGAGCTTAAATATGATGTACTGTGTGTGTGTGTGAGAGAGAGAGAGAGAGAAACAGAGAAACAGAGAGAAACAGAGACAGAGATTTATTACACTTGGTGTTTTCTGATTTTCCTGAATTTATCATTTAATGTCTTTCTTTATTTTTAGAAAGTACTCAGCTGTTATTTTTTCAAATATTTTTTTTTCTACCAAATGCTTTCTCCCCTTCTTGGAATCCAACTACACATAAGTTAAACTGATGTTGTCCCAGTGTTTGAACTCTTGGATAACTTTTTCTTTTTTGTGTGTTGCTGTTTGATAATTCCTATGGACCTAGGTTAAAGTTCAGTATTTTTTTCTGCTCTATCCAATCTAGTTATGAACCCATCAAAAGTGTACTTTATCTTTGTTACTGTGTTTTTTCCCTTAATTTCCTATTGATTATTATTAATTCCATGTCTTTGCTGAAATTACTCATCTGTTAATGTTGTACATGTTTTTCACATATAATCTTTAATTTATTAATTATAGTTATTTTAAATCCCTCTCTTTTATTACCAACTTCTGAGTCATACCTGAGTCCAATTTTACTGGTTGTTTTGATTCTCAATATTTTTTTTTCTTTTATCATTTGACTTTTTTTTTAATTAAAGCTGGGTATTATGTGTAGAACAGTGGATACTGAGATAAATAGCACTTATGCCTGAGGACAATTCTGTTAAGTCTTCTGTTAGGTCTGTTGTGAGGGATTAAATCAGTCTAGTCAGGAGCTGAGCTGGGTTTCTCTTTTGTTGCTTACCTACAGTGTACCATAGTCTTTAAATTCTAATTTTACTTTGTGCTTAGGGTGTGAATTGGGTTGCTGGAAGTTTTTCTTTTTTTTCACTCTTTCACTTTCACCATCAGTTTTAAGCTTTGTCTGTGGGCTAGAGCCTTAGAAAGGATCTTTCTCTCTCTCTCCCTCTCTCTATCTCCACTCTTGCTCATCCTCCAGAGGTAATCTGCTATCACTGTCAATGCTTGCTGGCCTGTTGGGAAAATGTTGTTTGGGACATTCTCTGTTGTCCTGGTTCAGTATAAGATTTAAGTAGACCCTTTGTTTCTGGTTCCTGGGAGTGGCAATTTCTCAAAGATCCTTCCCCTTCTACTTGTGACAGCTGAATTCTGCCTTGTATCTTATCTTTAATAAAGCTTATGCAGAAGATAGTTTCTGGGGGTGCCTGGGTGGCTCAGTCGTTAAGCGCCTGCCTTCAGCTCAGGTCATGATCCCAGGGTCCTGGGGTCGAGCCCCACATCGGGCTCCCTGCTTGGCGGGAAGCCTGCTTCTCCCTCGCCCACTCCCCCTGTTTGCGTTCCCTCTCTCGCTGTGCCTCTCTCTGTCAAATAAATAAATAAAATCTTTTTTTTTTTTAAAAAAGAAGATAGTTTCTGGTTCCTCCCTTAGCAGATGTGGATTTCTAATGATCTGAGCTTAGGATGGTTTCCTACACCTTTCTGCAGAAGGATTTTATTTTTCCTTCATCTAGTAATGGAACCTTAAATGTGGCCTGGGGGATTTTTCTCCCCTCCCCCTCAGTGTCTTAAGGCTTATATTCTGTAGAAACATAGAAGAATAAGATCTAAGTGGGGCTTCTTGCCTTTCCTATAGCTAACATTGATCCTTTCACTGAGGCTTATACCAATAAGGGGTGTTCTCTCTAGTATTTTACCGTGGATCTCATGTCTCTCATGAGAACATAGTAAGATCCATGGAGACAGCAAGTGGATGCAAACTCCTCTGCATTTCCAGCTCTTAGAATGTCTATACTGTCACATTAAACTACACTAAACCCTTAGCAATTAATTTAATAATTATGTCAAATATTCCTTGTATCTATGGTAGCCCCATCTTCCTCCTATGTACAGCTCCTGGTAAACAAATGTGTGAATCCCATGTGACTTTGGAGATACCTTTCTTTCCTTAGGTTTACTTCAGCTCTCTAATGAATTTAGGAAAAGTTATAATTTTGTAGATTTTTTGTTTCATTATATGGTCGTTAATTTGGGAATGATTCTTTTTTCAGCGTTCTATAAATGTCCAAAGCCCAAAGTCCTGACTTCCATTTTTAAAGGATCCTTGCGGCCACTGTCATAAGATTAGACTATATGGTAGCAAATGGAAGCAAAGAGTATAATTAGAAATTTATTGCAGAAATATCAGCAATAAATTATGATTTTATTTTATTTTTATATTTATTTGTAGTTTCAAAATTTTATTTAACTTCCATTTAGTTAACATACAGTGTAATATTAGTTTCAGGAGTAGAATTTAGTGATTCATCAGTTGCATATAACACCCAGTGCTCATCACAAGTGCCCTCCTTAATACCCATCACCCATTTAATGCCTCCCCCTCCTCTCCAGCAACCCTCAGTTTGTTCTCTATAGTTAAGAGTCTGTTTTATGGTTTGCCTCTCTCTCTCCTTTTTCCCCCTATGTTCATCTGTTTCATTTCTTAAATTCCATATCTAAGTGAAATCATATGGAATTTGTCTTTCTCTGACTTATTTCACTTTGCATAATACACTCTAGTTCCATCCATGTTGTTGCAAATGGTAAGCTTTCATTCTTTTTTATGACTGAGTAATGTTCCATTCTATGTATATATCACACTTCTTTATCCATTCATCAGTCAATGGACATTTGGGCTTTTTCTGTAATCTGGCTATTCTTGATAATGCTGCTATAACTGGGGTAAATGTATCGCTTCAAATCAGTATATTTTAATTGTTTGGGTAAATACCTGATAGTGAAATTGCTGGATCATAGGGTAGTTTAACTTTCTGAGGAATCTCCATACTCTTTTCCAGAATGGCTGCACCTGTTTGCATTCCCACCAATAGTGTAAGAAGTTTCCCCTTTTTCCACATCTTCACCTACATTTATTCTTTCATGTGTTGTTAATTTTAGCCATTCTGACAGGTGTGAGATGATATCTCATTGTAGTTTTGATTTGTATTTTCCTGATGATGAGTGATGTTGAGCATCTTTTCATGTGTCTGTTGGCCATATGGATGTCTTCTTTGGAAAAAAGTCTACTCATGTCTTCTGCCTTTTTTTTTTTTTTACTGCATTATTTTTTTTTTATGTGTTAAGTTTTATAAGTTTTTTATATATTTTGGACATTGACCCTTTATCACATATGTAATTTGCAAATATTTTTCCCCTTTATGTAGGTCACCTTTTAGTTTTGCTGATTGTTTCCTTCATGGTGCAGAAGCTTTTTATTTTAATGAATTCCCATAGTACATTTTTGCTTTTGTTTCTCCTGCTTCAGGAGATGTATCTGGTAAGAAATTGCTATGGTCGATGTCAAACAGGTTATTACCTGTGTTCTTCTCTAGAATTTTGATGGCTTCCTATCTCATATTTAGGTCTTTCATCCATTTTGAGTTTATTTTTGTGTATGATGTAAGAAAGTGGTCCTGTTTCATTCTTTTGCATGTTGCTGTCCAGTTTTCCCAACACTATTTGTTGAAGAGACTGTCTTTTTCCATTTGAATATTGTTTCCTGCCATCTTGGACATAATAATTCAAATGGTTTCCTCCAATATAGTCTTGCAGGATTAAATAATTTGTTGTACAGATACCAATTGATGACTAGATCTTCAGGAAGCTGCCAGTGATCTCACTTAATTAGTTTAAGTGCCTGTGATATGTGATCTTTTAAGAATCTATATTCCACTTTCATATAATTTAATTGTAGTAATTATTTATTTCTCTCCCTATAGACTGAAACCCCAATAAGGGAAAAGAGTGAGTCTACATTGCTCATTGTTTTATCTGTCACATAAATAGTGCCTGGTACATTTCATGTGTATCATAATGTTAAAACAATGAAAGTTAATAAACATTATCTTTCTTTATACTTTTATTCTTTTTTTCTGAATGATTTCAAAGGAAGATTTTAGAATTTGGGAGTTTGTGACCAACTTATCTTGGTTTTCCTGGAATTGCCTCAGTTTTATCATTGAGTCCCATGTCCCTAGAACCTACTCAGTCTTGGCCAAACCTGGATAATTGGTTACTCTATTAGTAATGGACATTACAAATATAAGACTACATAAAAATAAGAATTATTTTGAATAACAATGGTCTATCTTTGAGAGGTCTCTTTCACTCGAAGAGTATCAGTAGAGACTGGCAACTACAGTCCATTCCAATGGCTACAGAGATTATAATTAGACATTTATATATCTATGAGGATGCCAATTTCTCAAAATGTGATTTATGGTCCTGGGTACTGCTTAAATATAGCCTTACCCCAGGTTAGCTCAATAAATACTTTTAGAGATAAGGCCTGAGTTTCTACCTTTTATTTTATTTTATTTTTTAAAAATTTTATTTATTTATTTGAGATAGAGATAGTGAGAAAGAGCACAAGTAGGGGGGAGAGGGAGAAGCAGGGTCCCCACTGAACAAGGATCCTGATGTGGGGCTCCATCCCAGGACCCCGGGATCATAACCTGAGCCAAAAGCAGACTCTAAACCAACTGAGCCACCCAGGTGCCCCAAGTTTCTATCTTTTAATAAACTGTATAGGTTAGTCTGATACACAGTAAAGTTTGAAAATGGAATTTAACACTAGAATTATTATTTTTTATTATTTATTATTTATTATTTTTATTTTTATTATGTTCAGTTAGCCAACATATAGTACATCATAAGTTTTTGCTGTAGTGTTCAGTGATTCATTAGTTGCGTATAACACTCAGTGCTCATCCCAACACGCGCCCTCCTTAACACTGGAAATATGAGGTGAAAAGTAACACAATTACAACAATGTAATCCTATTGTTACTGAATGTGGACTGATTTTCTTGAGGGAACAAGGCAATAGGAGGAAAGAAATAAATCATATTTTGACCTACTGCCAATAATAAATAACTTTCTGAGTATTTACAATATACTATGTTTTGAGAAAAATGTTACATTTATAGTCTCACTGAGGATCTGAGATTTGATCAAGTTAAATAACTAGCAACAAAATAAATTGGATTCCTCATTTTACAAGTCTTATAAACTGGGGGTCAGCATAAATAAAATGGAGGAAAGTTGCTATAAGTTATATTAGAGAGTAAATAAAATGACACACATTAAAAAATTTAAGTAGAAAATGTAACCAGCAGGAAATTGGAAAATAAATGAGGAATACTGTCATAACATTTGACATAGCTCACTTGGCAGCAAACCACACTATATCAGGGATAATTGGGACTCAGAAACGAGAACAGAATTATCAGATGTAAGAAATAAATGATCATGGAAGAGAAACAAAAATCATATCATCCAATGGCAGTCTTTCCAATATTTGCAGCCATTATTGTGTCCTCCCTGTATCTTCTCTTTTCCAGGTAAAGCATCCACTATTGTTTTTATTACTTTTCATATCGCTTGGTTTCCAGACTCTAGTTGAACTCTGTAATTTTACGCTTTTCTATTTCTTGTTACATTAATTAGGTAAACTGTACTTTTGACTCTCCTTTTACAAAATGAAGAAAGTAATGCTATCACAACACATGTTCAACAGCTTGGCTGCTTATTGACTTTTATAATAAAATCATTTTCCCTTAGAAATTTGAAGGCATCACTGCATACCCTTCTGGAACTTAGCACTGCTGAGGAGAAATCTGCAGCTAATATGATTCATATTCTTTGGAGGTTATCTTTTATTTATTTTAAACTGTAGAAGTTTTTAGGATTTTATTTTTATTCTTATTGTTATCAAATTTTATTAGGAAATTACTACATGGGTCAGTTTTTCTCTTATTCTGAATGGTATGCTGCAAGCTCTTTCAATCTGACAATTTTAATCTCACTTCAGCTCTAATATATATTTTTCTATTACTTGTTCCATTATTTTCTGTTGTAACTCTTGGGTTTATCTTCTAAGACTTTCTTCTTCTTCTGGTAGTGTGTATCTCTATGTCACATAATATACCTTCTGAGGTAATTCTTCAACTTTTTTTTCTAGCCCATAGGAGACTGGCACAATAATGCCATAGAGGAGTGAATAGAATTCAAATCAGGGTGGTGACCATAGAAATTGAATAGAGTTGGTGAATCTGAGAGTGAGTTTAAGATTTAACTCACACTATAAACCAGTATTTCAAAAATTTCAGATGAACAAAAGACTTAAATGTAAAACTTACACCCAGGAGTGGTTGAAATTTTAAAAAAAGGGCAGGGGGGAGGAAATGAACAAATTATCCCCTAACCTGGAATATAAATATTATATGTTTTCTGCTAAGTATAAAAGCAAAGGCAGAAAACCAACAAATTGATTACATAGATATTAAAATAATCTCTAATTATACAACAAAAAATGTGTCTTAATAAAAAGCAAACTATATTCATCTGTTGAAGGGCAGCTTGGCTCTTTCCAAAGTTTGGCTATTGCGGACATTGCTGTTTTGAACATTGGGGTGCATATGGCCCTTCTTTTCACTATATCGGTGTCTTTGGGGTAAATACCCAGGAGTGCAATTGCTGGGTCATAAGGTAGCTCTATTTTTCATTTTTTGAGGCACCTCCACACTGTTTTCCAAAGTGGCTGTACCAACTTGCATTCCCACCAACAGTGTAAGAGGGTTCCCCTTTCTCCACAACCTCTCCAACATTTGTTGTTTCTTGCCTTGTCAATTTTTGTCATTCTAACTAGTGTGAGGTGGTATCTCAATGTGGTTTTGATTTGAATTTCCCTGAGGGCTAGTGATATTGAACGTTTTTCATGTATCTGTTAGCCATTTGTATGTCTTCTTTGGAGAAGTGTCTGTTTATGTCTTCTGCCCATTTTTTGACTTGATTATTTGTTTTTTGGGTGTTGAGTTTGAGAAGTTCTTTATAGATCTTGGAAATCAGTGCTTTGTGTATAGCGTCATTTGCAAATATCTTCTCCCATTCTGTGGTTGCCTCTTTGTTTGGTTGACTGTTTCCTTTGCTGTGCAGAAGCTTTTTATGTTGATGAAGTTCCAAAAGTTCATTTTTGCTTTTGTTTCACTAGCCTTTAGAGATGTATCTTGAAAGAAGTTGCTGTGGCTGATGCCAAAGAGGATACTGCCTATGTTCTCCTCTAGGATTTGGATGGATTCCTGTCTCACATTGAGGTCTTTCATCCATTTAAAGTTTATCTTTGTGTAGGGTGTTAGAGAATGGTCGAGTTTCATTCTTCTGCATGTGGCTGTCCAATTTTCCCAGCACCATTTATTGAAGAGACTGCCTTTATTCCACTGCATATTTTTCCTGCTTTTGTTGAAAATTATTTGACCATAGAGTTGAGGGTCCATATCTGGGCTCTCTACTTTTTTCCATTGGTCTATATGTCTGTTTTTGTGCCAGTACCATGCTGTCTTGGTGATCACTGCTTTGTAATAAAGCTTGAAATCTGGCAACATGATGCTCCCAGCTTTGTTTTTCTTTTTCAATATTTCTTTGGTGATTTGGGGTCTTTTCTGATTCCGTACAAATTTTAGGATGAATGGATAAAGATGTGGTCCATATATACAATGGAATATTACTCAGCCATCAGAAAGAATGAATACCCAACTTTTACATCAACATGGATGGGACTGGAGGAGATTATGCTAAGTGAAATAAGTCAAGCAGAGAAAGTCAAGTATCATATGGTTTCACTTATTTGTGGAACATAAGGAATAGCATGGAGGACATTAGAAGAAGGAAGGGAAAAATGAAGGAGAGGAAATCGGAGGGGGAGATGAACCATGAGAGACTATGGACTCTGAGAAACAAACTGATGGTTTTAGAGGGGAGGGGGGCGAGGAGATGGGTTAGCCCAGTGATGGGTATTAAGGAGGGCATGTGCTGCATGGAACACTGGGTGTTATATGAAAACAATAAATTGTGGATCACTACATCACAAACTAATGATGTATTGTATGGTGACTAACATAACATAATAAAATAAAATTTAAAAAAAAGCAAACTGCAAAGTAGAGAAAAGTTATGGCATATGATGTGTTGATAGCCTTAATATAACAAAACTAGAGATTAGTAAGAAAAATAGATATAAGCCCCTAAAAAAACAAAGAATGGGAAGGGACAATTTTTTTACAAAGGAAATAAAAGCAGCTCATAAAACATGGAGGAGGGATATTGTTATGTTTACTTTTATGGCTTCAGCAACTTTAAATAATCTTTTAGCTCAGAAGTTCAAGTAAGCAAATAATCAGCGATGTTTCAAAAGATTTACCTAAAGTATGCTCAGTACAGTGTATTTTATAATAAACCAATCTATAAATTACTTAAATGACCTAGTTAGTATAAAGATTTGACTAAATGAATTATGACAATCCAAAGGTTGGGATGTATTTAGGAATTAAGGCTTGTGTGATCAAAAATATATAAGAATCTGTAGAAATGCCAGTTTATAAGTGGAAAAGTAGTGTGAAAAGTAACAAATATTATTTCTAAACTTCACTGCTTTTAAGAAAATTGTGAGTCCTGTTTACTGAGGGCTGTTGCTTTCCTGAGCACCTTGATGGGAATGATCATGAACATTGGGGTAGCAAATTAGGCAGGACTGAATTATCCTGCAAAACACATGAGTGGAACAGTTGAAATTATGTTGGGAAAATCCTGATGGGAAAAAAAGGACCTAATAAGGAACTGCAGAAAGGAAAATTATTTTATACCTTTCTGAACTTGACCAGGACAAGATTTTAAGAATATAAATGTCTAAAATAAATTTTAAATTGTTTGTTCTAGGTATCTGTTCACTGGGGAGGAGTGACGGAAGGCAAGGATATCTGGGAATGTGAAATCCCTATTCTGGTTCCTCTACAAAATCTTCAATAAAGTTGACATTTTTTAATATGGCTTTTATGCATGATAATTCAAATGGTGAAAACTGAGACTGTACACCATGTGAATAATGAAAGGAGACTTGTGTATTGGGAATAAAAAATATTTAAAAATACAGTATAATTCCTATATTTAAAAAATGATATGTGCAAATTTTATGTGTTATTCATGTGAGAGGTGTGTATATGTGTATGTGTGTAGAGAGAGAGAGATTGGGACTGGAAGTACATACACACACACAAAAATTGAGTGACTATCATTGAATTGTAGGTTTTTATGATTTTTTCATTTGTTCATCAGCATATTCCAATGATTTTATGATAAAATATTTTGTTTTTTAAATTAGAAAAAGTATTCA
This sequence comes from Neomonachus schauinslandi, assembly GCF_002201575.2. Taxonomy (NCBI): domain Eukaryota; kingdom Metazoa; phylum Chordata; class Mammalia; order Carnivora; family Phocidae; genus Neomonachus; species Neomonachus schauinslandi. Next base: position 48,388,904 of record NC_058419.1, on the reverse strand, counting down.
TTAAATGGCTGGAGACATTATGTTAACGTTATTGTAAAATTCCTCTCTGGTCTTTTTTTCCTTCATATAAATACCTCCAAATTGTATATTCAGAACAGTTTAAAGAACCAGAGAATTAAAGGTGCATGAACTTTGTCATAATATATTTTGAGCACTCTTTGAGCATTCTTCTCCTTTTCAGACATGGCAGTACTTAAATCATTAAAACTAAAAAAAAAAAAAAAAAAAAAAGTTCTTTTTACAAAGTTACTGACAAAGAATTCCTCTTAATTTTCCTGGCACGGTGGTTATAGTTAGATTCCAAAAGGAAGAGAGCAATGTGACAGACAATTGCCTTTATCTGGGACAAATGATGAACTGTTTCAAGTCTCCCAAGCTTAATGAAATAGAAATAAATACCAAGAAAGCAGAATCTCTAAAGTAGTGCTTTTCAAATTATCTGTGATGAAGAAGCAGTTTTTTTTTTTTCAATCTCTTGGGCATAAGTACATTTGTAAAATGTAATAAAATGAATTCCTATAAAAATATTGACTTCTTTATCTTTTACCAGAACTCTAGAAAATATAAGGTGGAAAACTACAAAAACATTAAAAATGTAGTCCAAATATCATATTGTTAGGTTTAACAGATATAAAACAACATCAAATGATTAAAATTTCTAAATACTTAAAATTGCTGCATTTATTTCTTCATTGGACTGGTAATGGTTTGTGGGTCAGCATGTGTTATAGATGACAGTTTGAAGGGCTCAAAAGTATACAGTACAGAGAGTAAAAAACAATAAATAGAAAATCTTTTCTCCTGTATTATTCACTTTACGTGGCCCATAATTTAAACACCTACAGCTGTGGGCTCTATTTTAAAGTGGATATGGAAGAATCTGGGAATTCTAAGAACAAGAAAAACTAATGGGTGAGAAAACAGTTTTCATAAACATAACAAAAGTGCTAAATTTAGGGAAAAGAAGAGAAAATATTTTCTTCAGAAATATAATGATTTGTTTGCTTTAGTTCCTTTTTTACTTTTTTTGGTGAAAATAAAACATGGATGCAAAAAACTACACAAAACAAATTTATAGCTTACCTTATCTTTTTTTTTTTTTTTAAGTAGGCTCCATGCCCAACATTAAGCTTGAACTCACAACCCTGAGATTGTCATATGCTCTACCAACTGTGCCAGCCAGGCACCTGTATAGCTTACCTTATTATGAGGAAAACACCCTTGTAACCACCACCCAGATCAAGAAATAGAACTTTGTTAGCCACCCCAGAAGCATTTCTATGTGCCCCTCTCAAACCAGAGCTTCCTTCCTCCTTCCAAAAGTAACCACAATCTTCACTTTTAGAAGTATCTGGCTTGTATTTCTTCATGGTTATATCACTAAATTTTCCCTCCATCTCTTTCTTTTCCTTACAATTTGTCTGCTGAAAGACCTAGGTCATTTAACCTGGATTTTGCTGATTTCAGACTCACAGAACAATTCAAATTGTTCCTCTGATCTTTGTGTTTCTGCAAATAGCTGGATCCAGAGGCTTCATCAGATTTAGTTTTGATCCTTTTGCCAAAGCTATAGGAGGTTATGTGAGATTTTTAAGAGGAGATATAATAATATTCGATTTCATTCTTCAATTGTGGATTACAAAATGGTGATAATCTATCATTTTGTTTTATTTTTTAGCTGGAATAGTTTTACATAAAGACATTTTCCCTGATATAATATGGGTTAGCCAGTGGCACAGAACATATATAAATGGCAGGAAGAGTTATTATTTTGTAAATTTTTATTTAGCTAGCCTTCAAGTTAATGAATTAGCTCCCCATCCTCTTCAAGTAACAGTTTTTTTTTTCTTGAGTTCATAATTCATACTTTGAATTTCTTGAGTTTCAATTCAGGACTAGACATTTTACTTAATCTTTTTCATATTAAATATGTAACTGCTTTCTCCCACACCAAAAATCCTGGTTCTCAAAGACACATGGAATGATATAAATATAAGAATCCATAATTGCTCATTTGCTTTATCCCAAAACACACATGAAACAGTCTCAGAATAACAATATTATTTACTAGCATTGATTACTGAAAAGTAAGTGGGAAAAAAGCTTGCATATGCTTTCTGTAATCTTCTATTTTTTAAGGTTGTTCTATATCTACATTGTCAGATCATATAGCTATATTTTATTATAATTGCTCCCTTTAACTCTCATTTAGTCTTAGTTTTGCATATAGCTATATATTTAGTTCTCAGTACCAGCCTTATATTACTGTCTCATTGGTCATTTCAGATGTCTGAAACTTATTCTCCACAGATTACTTAGGAAGAACCTCTGGGAACTATATTTTCTATGTTCTTCCTTATTGGTAATTTGGGAGTTTGCCTGTGGGATTCAGGAAGACCCAAAACTGTGCTACCACCAGCACCGCCATTTTCCCAGAATTTCTTTCTTTTGTTTGTTTGTTTCTTTTTTTTTTTTTTAAGAGAATTGAACTCTTTATTCTTCACAAAAGGCTGAGTGGAAATTGTCTTAAATTAAGGCTTAAAGTGTTTCAGGCCAAATTTCTTGGAATCTGTGAAAAGATAATAAAATAAATGTTCTTCTACCTTGGTACAGTTAGCAGACCATCTATATGAAATCTATGGGAATGAACTAGATGATCCTTCCAGAATTATTCTAACTATAAAATTACAGGACATGGAATTAAGTTCTCCACAAAAGAATACGTCCAATTTTTATCTGAATATCTCTCAGATTGTTTAGCATGTTGGTCAAGATAGAGCCAGAAGTTGTTATTTTTGTTGTGATCCCCAGGGTTTACCAACACATCTTGTCAGACTTTTACATCCCGCAAAGTCTTCCACTATTTCTTCTAAAATAAGTCATCAAAACAATGTTTTTCAGTGCCATAGTATGGACTCAAGTGAGCTATAAGAAGGTGGGAATAAAATAAATAAGTTGAGTTGCTCTAAAGGTATATGCTGTTAAAAAATAAACTGAGACATATTAAAAATTTTAAGAGCTTTGAGCAAAAATTTATTTGAATTGGGCAGCATCCAATCTAGCAGGTAGAAAGGAGCTCTGAGAATATGTACAAAATGAAATACTTTTATAGACAGAAGGGAGCAGGATCTAAGAAATTATACTAGGCAAAAAGGTGGGTCGGTTATTGCAAAGTCATTTTCCTTTAGGGTATGGCAGGGGTCTATCAGATAGGTTACTTAATCAGTGCTGATCTGGCTATTCCTGACTGACTGGTTTAAGATTCCATTTCTGGGACAGACTGAGCTATAATTAATTATGGCTCGGTTTAGTGATGTGGGGCTTAGCATAAGTGATTCCATTTTGGGCCTGTTGTCTTGCTTTTAACAATGCAACATTATAGTCAAGGAAGTGAGAAATTGAAAATAAATTTGGCTTTACAGAAAGAAAATATATTTGCTTTTTGCATTTTTCACCAAGAAGAACTAATTCAATACTGGCACAATGGAAATCCAAGTATGAATGTAATACCTCTGCAAAAATTCAGCTCTTTATTCTGTAAAGAAAATTTTCTCTGGTTATAATCATTTCTTCCTGTGCTACTAAGACACTTTTTTCTGTTATAATTCAGTCTGAAAATTAGAGATTTATTTATTTATATTAGTACCTTTATGACAATTCAAGGCTTGATGATCCCATATTATACACTTTATTTGATGTGTTCTGCATAAATTAGACCAAACCTAGAATATTGTGCTTTATTGTGGATACTATTTAAAAGGTGCATTAATAAACTGGCATTTTTCCAACTACAAAGTTTAAGGGTCTGATACATGAGGATAGTTGATACACAAATATTTTAGCCTAAAGAAGTCACTTAATGATAGGATTTAAAACTCACTAAAAATATTTGATTCATGAGAAGAGTTACTCTCAGCTTACTCTGAGTCAAGAAAAGAGAAGTATCTACCAAAGAGTGAATACATTAGGGAAACAAATTTTTAGATCAATATCTGGAAAAACAGCAAGAACAATTTACCAAATGAAATGGACTTTCTTAAAAAGTGTGTTTCTTAACACTGAAAGTAATTTATCGGAGGCTGACTGAGAATGTTTGCATTTGTGAAAGATTTTATGGAATACTTGGAATGGAAGGAAAGGCAGTTAAATCTCTGAAATCTCTGAAAGGGAGATTTAATATGGTATATACGGTTTGTGACACACATTTTGAATCCAAAGTGCAACATTTTAAACTGGACCACAGATAACTTCTTCTACTGAAATCCTGTTTGGCTTTCACTTTTCCCTGTCATTTAAAATCAAGGCATCATAATATTCCCAGCCTAACATTTCATTCAAAACTTTAATCCATGGGCACCTGGGTGGCTCAGTCATTAAGCGTCTGCCTTTGGCCCAGGTCATGATCCCAGGCTTCTGGGATCGAGCCCCGCATCGGGCTCCCTGCTCAGCAGGAAGCCTGCTTCTCCCTCTCCCACTCCCCCTGCTTGTGTTCCCTCTCTTGCTGTGTCTCTCTCTGTCAAATAAATAAATAAAATCTTTAAAAAAAACACTTTAATCCATGGTATACATAAGGCTGAATTTCAATGCAGTGTCATTTTATTAAACCTTAGGACATTCATGTCTTTACATATAACCCAGATTTCTTCCATTTTTAAGATACTATGAAATATGATTAAAATTTTTATAATATTCAAGTTTCTTAATCAACTATTTTTCCAAAATAATGTATAAAATAGCAATGAAATAAGTTCAACAATTGGAAGTTATTTAGAATGCCCACAATGAGATACAACATCAGCGAGATTTTTATGGTGGTAAAATAGTCTGTATCTTGTTTGCAATGGTAGTTACATGAATCTACTCATGCCTATTTCCTGGTTTCATAAGATGTAACTATGGGAAACTGATTAAAGAGTACATGGGACTGCTTTGTACTATCTTTGCAACTTTTTGTGAATTTATGTTTATTTTCAAATATAAAGTTTAAAAATAAATAGTAATAAAATACATTCCTAGGTACTTATTATCCAGCTGTATTTTGCTCTAAGTTTTGTTTAATCAGCAGTCCTGAAGGGCTTTAGGATACCTTTACACTCATAAAATTATTGAGGACCTCAAAGGGCTTCTGTTTAACCTGAGTTATATTTATAGATATTTACTGTACTAGAAGTGAAATCTGAGAACATTTAAAAAGTATTTGTCAATTTTTAATTTAAATATAATAATAAATCCATTACATATTAAATTAACATTTTATAACTATGTTTTACAAAAATTGTAATATACAACATACCATAGTTTTCCACTTTTACAAATCTCTTTAATACCTGGGTTACTAAAGACAGCTGGATATTATGATCCACTTCTACATTCAACACACTGCACTGTGTTATGGTAGTGGAAGAATATGGAGAAAATTGGCTCACACAGATATGTAGCTGGGAAAAAGAATGTTAATAGACTTTTCAGAGTGTGTATATTCTTCTATAATACTAGACCAAAACTACACAAGTGGAAGTCTCCTGAAAGTTAGTCAAAATGTCTACTCAGAAGCCATATCAATGAACTTCTCATACTGTTTCCTTAAAATCTACTGTTTAATCTATAGTTTAGTAGCTTTTCCACGCATGTATTTGTAATAACATGTGTTGGTCATATGTTTAGTAACTTTTAATGTTATATTCATGTTCCTTGAAACTTCATCTGTACTAAATAATTTGTGTTTCTTCAATGAAGGCTAGCATTTGTTTCTCTGTGTTACCACTTGAAAACTAAAATTTCAATTTCTTAATTTTTTATGGAAGAGTCATGTTGGTTTAAGAAATGTGGTCTCAAATCTGCCTGATTGGTGTATTAATTTCTGTCAGTTGTAATAATAAATTTCCACAAACTAGGTAGCTTAAATGAACAGAAATTTTTTTTTGTTTTATAGTTCTGGAGGCTAGATGTCTCATATAAAGGTGTCACCAGGGTCAGGCTGTCTGTGATGACTTTGGGGGAGGATTCTTCCTTGACTTTTCTTTTTGAAAAAAATTGATAAAATTTATAAACCTCTAGCCAAACATCAAAAGGAAAAGGAAAGGACCCAAATAAATAAAACCACAAATAAGAGAGAATAAATTACAATCAATATCACAGAAATACAAACAATTATAAGAGAATATTATGAAAAACTATATGCCAACAAATCAGAAAACCTGGAGGAAATGGATATATTCCTAGAAACATATAAACTACCAAAACTGAAAAAGAAGAAATAAAACTTGAACAGACCAATAACCAGCAAAGAAATCGAATCAGTAATCAAAAATCCCCCAACAAACAGAAGTCCAGGGACAGATGGCTGCACAGGTAAATTCTACCAAACATTAAAAAAAAAAGTTAATATCTATTTTTCTCCAACTATTCCAAAACATAGAAATGGAAGGAAAACTTCCAAATTCATTCTATTAGGCCAGCATTACCCTGATTCCAAAACCAGATAAAGACCCCACTAAAAAAGATAATTATAGGCCAATATCCCTGATGAATATGGATGCGAAAGTTCTCAATAAAATACTAGCAAACCAAATCCAACAAAACATTAAAAGAATCATCCACCAAGCTGAAGTGGGATTTATTCTTGGTTTGCAAGTGTAGTTCAATATTTGCAAATCAATCAACATGATACACAGCATTAATAAAAGAAAGGATAACCATATGATCCTTTCAATAGATGCAGAAAAAGCATTTGACAAAGTACAACATCCTTTCATGACAAAAACCCTCAACAAAGTAGATTTAGGAGGAACATACTTCAACATAATGAAGACCATATATGAAAAACCCATAATTAATACCATCCTTAATGGGGAAAAACAAAGCTTTTCCTCTATAATGAGGAACAAGACAGGGATGTCCACTCTCACAGCTGTTATTTAACATACTACTGGAAGTCCTAGCCACAGCAAGCAGACAACAAAAAAGAATTAAAAGACATTCAAATCAGCAAGGAAGAAGACAAATATTCGCTATTTGCAGATGGCATGATACTCTATATATAATACTTGAAAGACTCCACCAAAAAATTGTTAGAACTGATAAATGAATTCAGTAAACTTACAGGATATAAAATCAATGTTACAGAAATCTGTTCCATTCCTATATACCAATAATTAAGAAGCAGAAAGAGAAATCATGGAATCTATCCCATTTGCAATTGTACCAACAACCATTAGATACCTAGGAATAAACCTAACCAAAGAGTTGAAAGACCTGTACTCTGAAAACTATAAAATATTGATGAAAGAACTTCAAGAGGACACAAAGAAATGGAAAGACATTCCATTCTCATGGATTGGAAGAACAAATATTGTTAAAATGTCCATGCTACCCAAAGCAATCTACACATTTAAAGCAATGCTTATCAAAATATACCCAGCATTTATCAGAGAGCTAGAACAAATAATACTAAATTTGTATGGAACCACAAAAGATCCTGAATAGTCAAAGCAATCTTGAAAAAGAAAAACAAAGTTAGAGGTATCATAATTCTAGACTTCAAGATATATTGCCAGGCTCTAGTGATCAAGACAATATAGTAGTGGCACAGAAATACACACATAGATCAATAGAACAGAATAGAAAACCCAGAAATGAACTCACAACTATATGGTCAACTAGTCTTTGACAAAGCAGGAAAGAATATCCAATGGGAAAAAGACAGTCTCTTCAACAAATGGTGTTGGGAAAACTGCAGAGGAACACATAAAAGAATGAAATGGGACCACTTTCTTACACCATACACAAAAATAAATTCAAAATGACCGAATTGTGAGACACGAAACCATTAAAATCCTAGGGGAGAACACATACAGTAACCTCTTGGACATCAGCCATAGTAACTTTTTTTTTTCTTACTAGGTATGTCTCCCTAGGCAAGCGAAACAAAAGCAAAAATTAACTATTGGAACTTCATCAAGATAAAAAGCTTCTGCTCAGTGAAGGAAACAATCAACAAAACTAAAAGGCAACCTATGGCATGGAGAAGATATTTACAAATGATATATCTGATAAAGGGTTAGTATCCAAAATATATAAAGAACTTAAAAACTCAATGCCTAAAAAACAAATAATCCAATTAAAACCTGGGCAGAAGACATGAGTAGACATTTTTCCAAAGAAGACATCCAGATGGCCAGCAGACACATGAAAAATGCTTAACATCACTCACCATCAGGAAAATACAAGTCAAAACTACAATGAGACTTCACATCACACCCATCAGAATAGCTGAAATCAATAATGCAAAAAACAACTGGTGTTGGTGAGGATGTGGAGAAAGTAGAACCCTCCTGCATTCTTGGTGGGAATGCAAACTGGTGCACCTACTCTGGAAAACAGTATGGAGCTTCCTCAAAAAGTTAAAAATAGATCTACCTTACTATCCAGGAATTGTACTCTTGGATATTTACCCAAAGAATACAAAAATACTAATCCAAAGAGATATATGCACCCTGATGTTTATAGCAGCATTATCTACAATAGTCAAACTATGGAAAGCACCCTTGTGTTCATTGACTGATGAATGCATAAAGAAGTGATATATACACTGAGATTTACTGAAAGGTGTTATGAATAGTAATTGGTTATTGGCATTCTTTAAAGCACTTTCCTTGGTCAGAAATGTGAGAAGCCTTTATATTTGAGTGGCTTCAATGGATTATGTTTAAATATATTTCTATTTATTATCTATCTATCTATCTACCTATCATCTATCATCTATATCTATCTATCTATCTATCTATCTATCTATCTATCTATCTATCTATCCATCTATCTATCATCTATCTGTCATCCATCTATCCTTATATATTGAGTGGTCTATAATATTTGCCCTGCTCTGCTAAGAGCCAAAAAAGGAGTAATGCATCTGAGCCCTGGTCTTCCAGAATGTGAGCTATTAGAGAAAAAAGGAACTCTATTCACATGGAGCGTAAACTAGGTTTACACTGCAAAACCTGAGATGCGAGGATATCAAAGTACAGTCCTTTTCATCAGTTTGTTAACTTTAACAAAAGCCCAATACTAGATGGTCTGAATGTGCAAAGAGAGACATACACCTCTTTGTACTTGACTTTTAATTCCAGATAACAACTAAATACATCATTGTACTTAAATTTAAAGGAATACATAATGTTTTATAGTGCCAAATCTGTCCCCCAAGTGCCACTTGTGATTACTGGAGAACTAATTTTGGCTCATTATCTTCAAACGGCAACATTTAAATCTGTTTCTGTGTCAGATGTGAAAATCTTACACAATGAAAAGATACACTATAAAAAATACTATTGGTCTCATTTCTTTCAACTCTGCAGAGTGAAATGATGTATTCCAAAGGGGATGGAAGAAAGAACTTATACTATCACAAACACATCCTAGTTCTTCCAGTCTGGACTTTAGATGTAGAGCAGGAGCAGGAATAGAGAGTCACTGTCATTCAGCCAAAACTCATTTTCAATTTTAATTTTAATATTTCTCATATAAGTGGTTTGGGGGACTGTCATATCATTACTGAAAAAGGTTCAGAAAATGTAATGGCCCTCAAGATCCCTGTGATTAGTAGGATTTAATCAGGGGTCTAGCTTCATCACTAGATTCTATTCCTTTTAAATATCACTGCATAAATTTCTCCCAAAAAACTTCCCTCAGGTTTGTATTGGTCCAAGAATGACAATCATAAATGCTGAATAAAAATCATTCACTAATTATATAACATAAAAATTGAGCCAGAATCTACTGGATGAGGAAACTACTCTAAGGGTATTCGTGGGACACTTTGGGCCACAAGGGAAGCATTTAGAACAATGTAGAATCAGGCTAATAAAAAGGTAATGTGTGAAAACCTATGTCACTATCTAACATCTGGCTTCCAAACTGGTTAAACCCTCTTACATATGTATGAAGAAATCAGTAGAAACCAGTGTTTCCCTACTTTGTGAGCTAAAAAGTAGATGCACAGAGACCATAGAAGATTGTCTCCCCATAACTTAGTGACAAATGCAGTAGTGGAATTCATGTCATTTATTTCTCAGTCTGAACCTCTGTGGCTAGGCTGTGTAGCTTTAGAATAATTGAGGAATTGGAAAGCACCTGGTTTACTTGAGTGACAATATTCACATTAAAAACATTTTGGCTGTGATTTATAGTCTCTACATAGACTATGAAGTGAAAAAAGGTACAAGATGTGAAAATGATCAGACCCTGAATACTGCTGATCACAATGACACTGGCTTACATTGTTTTGTTTTGTTTTGTTTTTTGTCCTCCTGGTGTGCATACCTCAGTGAACACTAAAAGAACTCCAGCTAGTGTCCTACAGAGCAGTCTACTTGAAGAGCGTTATGAGCCATAGGGATCAAAGCACACCTGTACTGCATTTGCTCCATTGAGTTTAACCCAGTGCATCAACTATTATGGAGGACTTTCTATGTTCACAGAACAATGCTAGATATGAAGGTAGATACAATAATAATTGAAACATGGTTCTTGCTTCTATAGGAATACTGACTTCAGGGTAAGTTAAAGGTTTGGGACCTTCTTAAAATGGTGTTTTCCTTATATTTATCCAACTCTGCCTATTGCCTTCAAGCGGAAATATTCACTGAATAATTTCAGTCGTCCCTCTACCACCATCCATTTATTCATTTTAAATCGTTTATGTGGCAAACATCACGTGCCAGGGGCTAGGCAGTGTGCTGGGGATAAAGATATGAGTAAATCACAGGTGCTGTCCCAATGGTGCTCAGAGTCCATTAGAGGGAGACAGCATAAAAAGTAACCTTGACATTATATATTAATTTGTAAGACACTTTATATATGTAAATATTTACATGGGCATTTGATCAGAGAACATGCTATCCATGATATCTTGATTCTTTCATAAATAGATTATTCAATATGTGTGTTATTTTCTCCCTATAGAATTGAATTCTGAAGAAAAAAGGACATTTTAAAAAGACTTTTTGATACTTTCATTTAGAATAAGTCCAGATAAAATTCTTACGATTGGATCTCCATGGATCACATCTAATTTTGCTTCTAAACAGCCTTATCTTTAATATATAACCTTTTATTTATTTTTATTAACACAATAAAGGGGGAAAATTACTTCTTCAAAAATATAATTGATATACATTGATACAGTACTTATTCAGTAAAATCTACTTCAAAGTGTTTATAATATCCATAGAAAAGCTTTGCCATAGATATGCCATTTTCCCAATTGATAAAATAAATTTTAAAAGGAGCAAATAATAATTGAATAGGTTTAATACATTATAGTTTTCCAAAAAATAATTTTTTACACTTTTGAAATATTTCAAAAATACATAACAGTAGAATACTTTATTGAATAAAATGACATAAGTGGGGTAAATTCATCAAAAATGCATTTTTTCTTACACTATTCTTTCAGACCCATTCAATAATAATAAATCTATACTTGGACAATTTCGTCAGATGATCCCCTACATTATGTGGTAATTTTCAGGTTTTAACATAGTTTTACTCATATATATTAAGAAGTCCAGTCCAATCCAATAAAAAAAAAAAATCTCACAATCAATTTAAACTATTCCTACACAGAGAGATCTTGTCCTGAATCAGGTTCAAAAACTTAAAGTGAAAAGATGGAATGACCTGTACCTATTCTTCCTGCTTCACCTCTTCCACAACTTGATTGGCTACTTCTATTTCCCTCAGGTTCTGGTTGGAGAAGAGGGGGTGAAAAGGTTGAAAAAGTATTACCTGACTAAACAGAATCTATATTCTTGATTATTAAGTTGGGACCTGGAATTGGTGCCCACTGTGGGACAGATGCCCAGACTCTGGCTCTTTGTTTATGCAGCAATTTGGTGGCTTCATTGGGGGAAGTCTGTGGGGACTTCCCATTACACTATTATTTGAAAAGGCAACCCACTTTTTGCTTACTGCTTCTAATTCCCCTTAAATCCTGGTTCTGGCAGTAAATTCAGCACAGATCTCTCTGTTGGGTTCATTACACTGTGGCAGATACATGTCTTTGGGTGGGATGCTAAGATGCTGTATGTCCAGCTATATTCTTTAGTGCACATTCTGGCTCATGGGAAGCATGGTCCACTCAATATTCACCCCTAACCCCTGCCCCTGTTGACCAATAATTTACTTTCTGTCTCTACGAATTTGCTTATTCTGGACAACTCATATAACTGAAATTGTACAATATGTGCCTTTTTGTTTTTGATTTCTTTCACTGAGCATATTTATAAGGTTCATCTATATTTTACCATGTACCAGAACTTTACTTTTTATTGCCAAATAGCATTTCATTGCATGAATACATCACATTTTGTATATCCATTCACCTGTTGATAGATATTTGGGTTGTTTCTGCTTTTGGGATATTATGATTAATGCTGCTATGAATATTGGTGTACAAGTTTTTGTATGGACATATGGTTTAAATACATAGGAACAGAATCACTGGGCCATTTAGTGAATCAGTTTAACTTTTTGAAGATAGTGAAAGATTTACTTCTTTACCAATTTGGATGACTTTTATTTCTTTGTTTGTTTGTTTGTCTGATTGCTATGGTTAAGAAATCCAGTACTATGTTGAATAGAAGTGGTAAGAGTGGATATCCTTGTCTTGTTCCTGACCTTAAGGGAAAAGCTCTCAGTTTTTCCCCATTAAGGATAATGTTAGTTGTGGGTTTTTCATATATGGCCTTTATTATGTTGAGGTTTGCTCCCTCTAAACCTACCTTGTTGAGGGTTTTTTTTTTTTTAATTTTATTATGTTATGTTAATCACCATACATTACATCATTAGTTTTTGATGTAGTGTTCCATGATTCATTGTTTGTGTATAACACCCAGTGCTCCATTCAATACGTGTCCTCTTTAATACCCATCACCAGGTTAACCCATCCCCCCACCCACCTCCCCTCTAGAACCCTCAGTTTGTTTCTCAGAGTCCATAGTCTCTCATGGTTCCTCTCCCCCTCTGTTTTCCCCCCCTTCATTTTTCCCTTCCTACTGTCTTCTTCTTTTTTTTTAAACATATAATGTATTATTTGTTTCAGAGGTACAGGTCTATGATTCAAAGGTCTTACACAATTCACAGCACTCACCATAACACATACCCTCCCCGAGGGTTTTTATCATGAATAGATGAACTTTGTCAAATGCTTTTTCTGCATCTATTGAAATGATCATATGGTTCTTATCCTTTCTCCTATTGATGTGAAGCCATCTGTCTTTGGACTTTTGTTTGGAGATTTTTTGATTACTGACTCATTTTCTTTGCTGGTTAATTGTCTGTTGAAGTTTTCTATTTCTTCCTTCTCAGTTTTGGTCATTATATGTTCTAGGAATTTATCCATTACTCCTAGGTTGTCCAATTTGTTGGCACAATATTTTATAATATTCTCTTATAATTGTGTGTATTTCTGTGGTGTTGATTGTTATTTCTTCTCTCTCATTTGTGATTTTATTTAGATCTTTTTTTCTTTTTGATATGTCTGGCTAGAGGTCTATCATTTTATTAAATTTTTCAGAGAAATAGCTCCTGGTTTCATTTATCTGTTATATTGTTTTTATTGTTTGTATATAATCTATTTCTGCTCTAATATTTATTATTTAATTTATAATTTAATAATCAAATGCCCATTTAATAATAATAATATTATTATTATATATTATTGCTTCCTTCTGCTGGCTTTAGACTTTGTTGTTCTTTTCCCAGCTCCTTTAGGTGTAAGGTTATATTGTTTATTTGAGATTTTTCTTGCTTCTTGAGGTAGGCCTGTATTGCTATATGCTTCTCTCTTAGAACCACTTTTGCTGCATCCCAAAGGTTTGGACCATGTGTGTTTTCATTTTCATTTGTTTCCATGTATTTTTTAAAATTTATTTTCTTATTTCCTGTTTGACCATTCATTGTTTAGTAGCACATTATTTAACCTCCATGTATTTGTGGTCTTTCCACATTTTTTTTCATGTGATTGACTTCACATTTCATAGCCTTATGGTCAGAAAAAGTGTCTCTGATTTTCGTGAATTTGTTTTTTGTTTTGTGACCTAGTATGTGATCTATTCTGGGGAAATTTCCACATGCATTTGAAAAGAATGTGTATTTTGCTGGTTTAGGGTGGAATGCTCTGAATATACCTGTTAAATCCATTTGGTCCGGTGTGTCATTCAAATCCATTGTTTCCTTGTTGATTTTCTGTTTAGATGATCTGCCCATTGATGTAAGTGTGATGTTAAAGTCTCCTACTATTATTGTCTTACTATCAATTAGTTCCTTTATATTTGCTTTTAATGATTTTACCTATTTGGATGCTCCCATATTGAAAGTATAAATATTTACAATTATTATATCTTCTTGTTGGATGGTACACTTTATTATTATATAGTGCCCTTCTTTGTCTCTTGTTATAATCTTTGTTTCAAAGTCTAGTTTGTCTGATGTAAGTATGGCTGGTCCAGCTTTCTTTTGACATCCATTTGCATGATAAATGTTTCTCCACCCCTCACTTTCATACTTCGGGTGTCTTTAGTTCTAAACTGAGTATCTTGTAGGCAGCATATAGATGGGTCTTTTTTTTTTTTTTAATCCATTCTGACAACATATGTCTTTTGATAGGAGCATTTAGTTCAATTACATTTAAAGTAATTGATAGATATGTAATTATTGCCATTTTATCACTTGCTTTGTGGTTGTTTCTAGACATTTTCTCTGATCCTTTCTTGTGTTTCTCTCTTTCATGTTTTCTATACTGATGCATTTGGATTTTTTCCCTCTTTATTATTTGTATATATATATTAATTGTTGTTTTGTGGTGACCATCAGGTTTGTATATAATATCTTCTGCATATAAGAGCATATATTAAGTTTATGGTCATTTAAATTTGAACCCATTCTTTTCCCCTGTCCTTCCCACATTTTAGGTAGGTATATGTTGTCATAAACTTACATCCTTTTATTTTGTTAGTCCCTTGACTGATTTTTTATAAACATATTCATTTTTAATGCTTTTGTGCTTCCTACCTTCATAACTGTCACATTTGGCCTTTCTTTTATTCAGAGTCCCCTTTATTAGTAATTGATGGGCTGGTTTAGTGTTCATGAACACAATTTTTTAAAGATTTTATTTATTTATTTGACAGGGAGAAAGATAAAGAAAGAAAAAGAGAGAGAACACAAGCAGGGGATGTGGCAGGCAGAAAGAGAAACAGGCTCCCCACTGATCAGGGAGCCCAACATGGGGCTCGATCCCAGGACCCTGGGATCATGTCCCGAGCTGAAAGTAGATGCTTAACTGACTGAGTCACCCAGGCACTCTTCATGAATACCTTTAATATTTGTTTGTTTGTTAAACTCTTTATTTCTTCTCCTATTTTGAATGTTAGCCCTGTTGTATAAAGTATTATTCACTGCAGATTTTTCCCATTCAGCTATTTGATATATCATGCCACTCCCTTCTGGCTTGGAGAGTTTTTGCTGAAAAATCTTGTGATCACCTTATGTGTTTTCTCTTATAAATAACTATCATTTTTTGTCTTACAGTTTTTAAGATTTTTTTTCTTTTTTACTATATTTTGCCAGTTTAATTACAATATGTCATGGTGTTAGCCTGTTTTTGTTGATTTTAGTGAGAGTTCTCTGTGCCTCCTGGATCTGCATATCTGTTTCCTTCTCCAGATTAGAGAAGTTTTCAGTTTATTTATTCAAATTAATGTCTTGCCCCCTTTTCTCTCTATTCTTCTTCTGGGAGTCTTATAATATGAACATTATTATATTTGATGGAGTCACTGAGTTCTTTACATCTAATATTGTTTTGCGTAATTATTTTTTCTCTTTTGTTCAGCTTGATTACTTTCCATTACTCTGTCTTCTAGGTCATTAATGCCTTCCTCTGCTTCTTTCAGTTTGCTGTACATTGCATCAAGTATGTTTGTAATCTTGTTAATTGCACTCTTCCTTTCTGTTTCTTTTTAAACTCTTTTATCTTTGTGGAAAGGGTCTCCCTGATGTCTTCCACTCTTTTCTTAAGTCTGATGAGTATCTTTATGATCATCACTTTAAATTCTCCTCAGGCATGTTACTTATCTCTGTTTCGCTTAGATCTCTGGTCATACCTTATTTTGTTTTTTCATTTGGGATAAATTCCTCCATTTAGTATTTTTTCTAAGCTTGTGCTTTATTCTCTGCATTATAAAAACCAGTTATGTCTACTGATCCTGAAAGTAATGGCCTGATGAAGAAGAGGTTATGCAGTTCCCAGGGCTTAGCACTTCAGGGGATGTCTCTCTTGTGTTCTTGTGTTCTGTGTGTGCTCTGCTGTTGTGTTCTGACTGCTTTATCCTTCAGGCCAGTCATCTTCAGAGGTGCTCCTTGCCTACTGTGGGCAGTGTTTGGTCCCTGGCTTGAATTTGGTGAGGTGTGCTCTGGTCAGCTTGTAAAATGAGACCTGTCATCACCTCCTCTGGAACCAAGGCTACAAAACTCTCTGGTCAGGAGTTGTGCTGCTAGCAAGGGTTTGTACTGGTCCTCTGGGGGATGGTGTCTATCATGCTGGAACTGAGTAAATGTGACTGAGGACATAGGGAGAGTGGGGCTTAATGTAAACAAGTTAGGCAGCCAGTGTCTACACTGTGCTGGTTTTCACAGGTGGCTCTGTGTTTATGCTGAGGTGCAGGGGAGGGACATGGTTTCAGCCATCTCCTTTGTTCCTAGAGAGGTCTTTCTATGAATGCTGCCTCTCAGGCACATGCTCCAAAAAGAACTAAAAATCTCCCCACTGTGTGCCCCAGGCACAATTCACATTGCTGTTCCATGCTGTATATACCCAGGTTGTTTGCCTGCCTTCTTTCCAGGAGCAGGGCAGTACCCTCTGGGCTCAATCCCAACCAATCCCACTGACCTTTAAAACTACAAGCTTTGAACTATGGAAAGAACCTAGATGCCCATCAACAGATGAATGGATAAAGAAGATGTGGTATACACACACACACACACACACACACAGGAATATTATGCAGCCATCAAAAATGAAATCTTGCCATTTGCAATGACGTGGATGGAACTAGAGGGTATTGTGCTAAGTGAAAGGAGTCGATCAGAGAAAGACAAGTATCATATGATCTCACTGTTATGAGAAATTTGAGAAACAAGACAGAGGATCATAAGGGAAGGGAGGGAAATGTGAAACAAGACAAAACCAGAGAGGGAGACAAACCATAAGAGACTCTTAATCTCAGGAAACAAACTGAGGGTTGCTGGAGTGGAGGGGGTTGGGAGGGAGGGATGGCTGGGTGATGGACATTGGAGAGGGTATGTACTATGGTGAGTGCTGTGAATTGTGTAAGATTGATGAATTACAGACCTGTACCCCTGAAACAAATAATATATGTTAATAAAAAAATTAAAAAAACAAAAAACCCTCCAGGCTTTAAGCCTCACTGGTTTCAGGAACTCAGGAAATTCAGCCCCTCTCATTTCCCAAGCCACTGTCTTTGGGAATGTCCTCCTTGTTCATTCCCTTATGTGTTCCTGTCTCTCTCACCCTTATCCACAACTGTATTACCCTCCCCTTGAAGGTAAACTCTACCCTCCAATATACAGTTGTCTTTTTTTTTTTTTTAAGAGAGAGTGCACAAGAGATCATGTAGCAGTAGGGGGACAGGCAAAGAGAGAGGGAGAGAATCTTAAGCAGACTCTATTCTGAGTTCAGAGTTCAATGCAGGGCTTGATGTCATGACTCTGAGATCATGACCTGAGCTGAAATCAAGAATCGGATGCTTAACTGACTGAGCCCCTTAACCCAGGTGCCCCTACAGTTGCCTTCTTGATGTTTCCATTGGGAAGACTGAAAGCATTCTCAAACTTAAAATGTATGAACTTAAGCAACATAAATGTCCACCAATGAATGAATGGATATACAAAATGTGGTATATAACATACAATGGGACATTATCCATTAGATGTAAGATGAAAAGTTTCTGTAGATCTGTTGTAATAAAATGTGAGATCTGCTAAACTGTATATTTTAAAAAGTTTAAAACTCTCAATTTATGAGTTTTTTTCACAATTAAAAATTATATATATATATGTATCTGAAATTAACATAAACCTAATGATATATTTAAAAATCAGATATATATATATGAAGTTAAATTTGTATTTTGCACCCCCAATCAACTTTTTTTAAGTCTCCATCTCTCCAGCATAACTCAGGTGAACATGCCAAACACTTGTGAGTCAAATAATAAATACCTCCCTATCATTTCCCACAACAAATCCATCATCAATTCCTACAAACTCTACCTGTATAGTATTTCATAAATGTATCCATTTATTTTGAGTTTCAGTGTCCCAAACTTGATGTAAGTCATTATCATTTCTTATGTAGACTCTTAATGTGTTTCCTAACCCTCAGTTTTGCTACACTCCAATATAGTATTCTCACAGCATGCAAAATCTTAAAAATAGCAGTAAATTGAAATATGCCATGTCACTTATTAAAATTCTTCTATGGCTTCCCATTACTCTTGAGACAAAGTTCATAATCTTTAACATGGTCTTCAGGGCTGTATACCAGCCTTATCTCATGTCATTCTCACTTTCAATTTTGACATTCCTGCCAGACTGGTCTCTTTTCATTTCCTCCAAAATGTCAAACTTTTTTCTACCTCAAAGATTTCATGTGTGGTGTTGCCTCTGTACTCGACTCTTCTGAAAAAAAGTCATATTCGTCTTTCTCATCTTACCTTAAATGTAACTTTTCAGAGGGGCTTCATTTAACTACTAAACAGTGTTTTGTTTCATTTTTTTAACACAAATATGCACACAAAGTGCATATATCATAAGAGTAGAGCTCAGTGAATTTTTAGAACCTTAAAAACAAGCATATCACCAACACCTATATTAAGAAACAGAAGCATAACTCTTTATTAGCCATGAACCCTATTTTTAACAGTATAGATCAGATTTGCCAGTATATAAATTGTACATACATGATATAATACTATGTATACTCTTTTGTGAATATTTTTTGCTTAATATTATGTTCATAAGAGTCATGCATAGTGTTATTCTGGTTGTTGTAATTTTAATTGCCACATGGTATTTCATTATATAAGTAAACCCAAATGCATTAATCCATTTTATTCTAAATGGGAATTTGTTTCTAGATTTGCCTATTTCTAATAATATTGCTATACACATATACAGCATTGCTGTGTGTATGTATTTGTGATCAAAAGTATAAAAGTCTGTTGGATATTTACTGAGGAGTGAAATTGCTAAGTCATAGAATAAAGCCTTGTTCACCTTTAGTAATATTGTTAAATGGTTTTCTAAGTGTGTATACCAATTTACAATCTCACAAGTATTGTATGAGGGTTACAATTTCTCCATATTCTCAACAACACTTGATATGCACTGTCTTTAACTTTAGCAATTCTGGTGTGCATGTATTTACATTTTGCATTTTCTTGATAATTAGTGAACTTGAAGACCTTTGAATATGTGTTTTGGCTCTTAAGTTGCACTTTTTTTGAATGGTCTAATAAGGTCATTCTGTCTACATTTTGGTGGGTATTCTGTTTTTTATTTTCCTTTTGAAATTTATGTTTTTAAATAAATTTCAAAGAGTAGCTTATATATTCTGGATATAAGCTCTTTACTGGGTATATGTATTACAAATAACTTTTTACACTATACAACTTGCATTTTCATGCTCTGCATAGTGTCTTTCGATAAGTGAAAATTCTTAATTTAAATGTAGTCAGTGACAGAAACAATCAACAAAACTAAAAAGCAACCCATGGAATAGGAGAAGATATTTGCATATGACATATCTGATAAAGGGTTGAGATTTAAAATATATAAATAACATACAACTTAACACTCAAAACTAAATAATCCAATTAAAACCTTGGTGGTAGACACAAACAGACATCCAGTGGCCAGGAGACAGATGAAAATAAGTTAACCATCAATCACCATCAGAGAAATACAAATCAAAATTACAATGAGATATCACCCCACACCTGTCAGAATGGCTAAAATCAACAACATAAGAACCAAGAGGCATTGATGAGGTTGTGGAGAAAGGGAAACACTTTTGCACGGTTGGTGAGAATGCAAATGGGTATAGCCACTCTGGAAAACAGTTGGACATTCCTCAAAAAGTTAAAAATAGAACTACCCTATGATCCAGCAATGGTATTACTAGGTATTTACTCAAAACATACAAAAATACTAATTCAAGGGATATATGTACCCTGATGTTTATAGCAGCATAATCTACAATAACCGAATTAATGGAAAATGCCTAAGTGTCCATCAACTGATGCATGGATAAAGATGTGGTATATATATATATACAACAGACTATCACTCAGCTGTAAAAAAGACTGAAATCTTGTCATTTACAATGATGTGGATGGAGATACAGATTATTATGCTAAGCAAAATAAATCAGCCAGAGAAAGACAAAGACCATATGATTTCATTTATATGTAGGGTTTAAGAAACAAAACAAATGAGCATTTGTTTTGAAAAAACAAGAGAAAGGAAGGCAAACCAAGAAACAGACTCAACTACAGAAAACAAACTGGAGGCGCCTGGGTGGCTCAGTCGTTAAGCGGCTGCCTTCGGCTCAGGTCATGATCCCAGGGTCCTGGGATCGAGTCCCACATCGGGCTCCTTGCTCAGCGGGAAACCTGCTTCTCCCTCTCCCACTCCCCCTGCTTGTGTTCCTGCTCTCACTGTCTTTGTCAAATAAATAAATAAAATCTTTAAAAAAAAAATGAAAACAAACTGATGGTTAGTTATCAGAGGGGAAGTGGATGTGTGGTTGGGTTAAATAGGTGATATAGATTAAGGAGTGAACTTGTCATGATAAGCACAGGGTGATGTATGGGGTATGCGAGTGTTGAATTATGGTATTGTACACCTGAAACTAATATTACACTGCATGTTAACTAAATGGAATTTAAATAAAACTTGAAAAAAAATAAAGACCGGGGTGCTTGGATGGCTAAGTCAGTTAAGCATCTGACTTTGGCTCAGGTCATGATCTCGGGGTTTTGGGATTGAGCCTGGCATTGTGGGGGGGGGAGTCCCCGCTCAGCAGGGAGTCTGGTTGTTCCTCTCTCCCTCCCCCCATTCATACTCACTCTTTCTCTCTTTCTTTCTCAAATAAATACATAAAAATCTTTATTTTTTTTAAATAAAGACAAAAATGGGGCCTAAAATAATTAAAAAGTAAAAACAAACAAACAAATAAATAGAGTCCACATTATCATTTTTCCCTTTATGGTGATCATATTCTCTGCCCCATTTAGGAAATCCTTGCTTAATTCCATTTTATGTAGATTCTTATATTTTTA
Source organism: Neomonachus schauinslandi (assembly GCF_002201575.2). Classification (NCBI taxonomy): domain Eukaryota; kingdom Metazoa; phylum Chordata; class Mammalia; order Carnivora; family Phocidae; genus Neomonachus; species Neomonachus schauinslandi. The sequence goes on along the minus strand of NC_058419.1, from coordinate 48,367,482 downwards.
TAAAAGCTTAAATGGTTTAAACTTACATTTAGGTTATAAACTAAATTTGATTTTGTATATGGCATAAAGTAGTATCAAGATTTTTTGACTCAACATGGATATTCAAATAACTCAGAAGAATTTATTGAGAAGACCGTTTTTTTTTCCTCTACACCACAGCATTGTTATTTTTTTTTTAAGATTTTATTTATTTATTTGACAGAGTGAGAGACAGCGAGAGAGGGAACACAAGCAGTGGGGGAGTGGGAGAGGGAGAAGCAGGCTTCCCACCGAGCAGGGAGCCCGATGCGGGGCTTGATCCCAGGACCTTGGGATCATGACCTGAGCTGAAGGCAGACGCTTAATGACTGAGCCACCCAGGCGCCCCAACAGCATTGTTATTTTTGTCATAAATGGGTTGACCAATAAATGTGTGGATCTACTCCTGGATTCCACATCATGGCCTTTTAGTCTATTTGTATACACTTGCATTGATACAGTATACACTTAATTATATAATTTTGAAATTAGATATTAATTTATAGAAGTTTATTTCTTCCCATTTTGTTTTTCTTTTTTAAATTTATGCACTATTTATCAAGATTTCCTTCACTATTCATGTTTTTTCACTTCCTTCTAAAATAACCATAATTTTCCACAATAAAACATGATAGCATACTTTTTTTAAAAAAAGATTGTATTTATTTACTTGAGACAGAGAGTGAGAGAGAGAGAGAGCATGAGTGGGGGGAGGAGCAGAGGGAGAGGGAGGAGCAGATTCCCCTCTGAGCAGGGATCCTGATGCAGGGCTTGATCCCTGGACTCCAGGATCATGACCCAAGCTGAAGGCAGATGCTTAACTGACTGAGCCACCCAGGCACCCCATGATAGCATACTTTTAAAATTTCACCATTAAGTATAATGTTTACTGTTGGGTTTTATAGATCATCCTTATCATACTAAAGATATTTTCTGGGGCATCTGGGTGGTTGAGTGGGTTAAGTGTCTGTCTTCAGTTCAGGTCATGATCCTAGGGTCCTGAGATTGAGCCCCACGTCAGGCTCCCTGCTCAGTGGGGAGCTTGCTTCTCCCTCTGCTTCTGCCCCTCTCCCAGCTTGTTTTCTCTCTCTCTCTTTCTCTCAAATAAGTAAAAATCTTTAAATAAAATATAAAATAAAAAATAAAGATGTTTCCTTTCTTCCTAAGTGCATTTTTTGTCTTACCATACAGTATTTTAAAAAATATATTTTTTTGTACATTGATCATGACAACCATGATTTTCTACTAAAAAAATGTAATGTGCATCAACCAAGAAATCAAAGAAGTAATAATACATTACATGGAAACAAATGAAAATGAAAATGCAATAATCCAAAATTTTGGAGATGCAGCAAAAGCAGTCTAAGAGGGAAGTTATAGCAATGCAGGCCTATGTCAAGAAGTAAGTACATGTCAAAAAAAAAAAAAACCCAAAACCTAACTTTACACCTAAAGGAGCGAGAAAAACAAAATCCCAAACCAGCAGAAGGAAGAAAATAATAAAGATTAGAGGAGAAATAAATTATATATAGAAACCAAAATAACAACTGAACAGATCTGTGAAACCAGGAGATGGTTCTTTGAAAAAAATCAACCAAATTATTAAACCTTTACCAAAATGAGAGAGAGAGAGAGAACCCAAATCAACAATATCACAAATGAAAGGGGAGAAATAACAACCAACTCCATAGAAATTCAAACAATTGTAAGAGAATATTATGAAAAACTATATGCCAACAAATTGGACAACCTATAAGAAATGGATGAATTCCTAGAAACATGTAAATTACCAAAACTGAAGGAGGAAAAAATAGAAAACTTGAATAGAGCGATTAGCAGCAAAGAAATTGAATCAGTAATCAAAGAGCTCCCAACAAACAAAAGTCTAGGGATAGATGGCTTCACAGACAAATTCTACCAAACATTTAAAGAAAAGTTAATACCTATTCTACTCAAACTACTCCAAAAATAATACAAGAAGAAGGAAAACTTCCCAAGTCATTCTATGATGTCAGTATCACCCTAATACCCAAAACAGACAAAGACATCACAAAGAAAGAGAAATACAGGCCAATATCTCTGATAAGCATAGATGCAAAAATTGTCAACAACATTCTAGCAAACCGAATCCAACAATAAATTTAAGAAAATCACCCACCACAATCAAGTGGGCTTTGTTCCTGGGTTGCAAGGGTGATTCAATATTCACAAATCAATCAGCATTATATATATCACATTGATAAGATAAAAGATAAAAAATATGATCATTTCAATAGACTTGGAAAAAGCATTTGACAAAGTACAAGGTCCCTTCATGATAAAAACCCTCAACAAAGCAGGTCTAGAAGGAATATACCTCAACAAAATAATGGTGTATTATGAAAAACTTACAGTTAACATTATACTCAATGGTGAAAAACTGGTAGATTTTCTCCAAAGGTCAGGAAAAAGTCAAGGATGTCTGCTCTCACCATTTTTTTTAAAGATTTATTTATTCATTTGAGAGAGCAAGAATGAGAGAGAGTACATGAGAGGGGGGAGGGTCAGAGGGAGAAGCAGGCTCCTCGCTGAGCAGGGAGCCCAATGTGGGACTCGATCCCAGGACTCCAGGATCATGACCTGAGCTGAAGGCTGTTGCTTAACCAACTGAGCCACCCAGGCGCCCTCACCATTTTTATTAAATGTAGTACTGCAAGTCCTAACCACATCAATGACACAACAAAAAGAAAGAAAAGGCATCCAAATTGCTAAGGAAGAAGTAAAACTTTCACTATTTGAAGATGACATGATACTATATATAGAAAACCCGAAAGTCTCTACCAAAAAACTACTAGAACTGATAAATGAATTCACTAAAGTCACAGGATACGAAATCAATGTACAGAAATATATTGTATTCCTATACACTAATAATCAATCAGTAGAAAGTGAAATTAAGAAAACAATTCCATTTACAGTTGCACCAAGAAGAATAAAATATTTAGAATAAACTTAACGAAAGAAGAGAAACAACTGTACTCTGGAAACTATGAAACGTTGATGAAAGAAATTCAAGATGACACAAAGAAATGGAAAGATGTTCCATGCTACAGATTAGAAGAACAACTACTATTAAAATGTCTATACTACCCAAAGCAATCTGCACATTTAATGAAATCCCTATCAAAATACTAATGCATTTTTCACAGAACTAGAACAAACAATCCTAAAATTTGTATGGAACCACACAAGACCACAAATAGCCAAATGAATCTTGAAAAAGAAAAACAAAACTGGAGGTATCACAATTCTGGACTTCAAGTTATGTCACAAAGCTGTAGTGATCAAACCAGTATGGTACTGGCACAAAAACAGACACATAGATCAATAGGACAGAATAAAAAAATTAAAAAATGAGCCCACAACTATACAGTGAATTAATCTTTGACAAAGGAGGAAGAATATCCAATGAGAGAAAAAAAAAAGTATCTTCAACAAATGGTGCTAGGAAAACTGGACAGCAACATGCAAAATGATGAAACTGGACTACTTTCTTACACAAGACACAAAAATAAACTCAAAATGGATTAAAGAGCTAAATGGGATACCTGAAACCATAAAAAATCGTAGAAGAGAGCACAGGCAGTAATGTCTCTGACATCAGCCATAGCAACTTTTTTCTAGATATATCTCCTGAGGCAAGGATAACAAAAGCAAAAATAAACTATTGAAACTACATCAAAATCAAAAGCTTCTGCACAGCAAATGAAACAATCAACAAAACTAAAAGGGAACATACTGAATAGGAGAAGTTATTTGCAAATGACATATCAATAAAAGATTAGTATCCAAAATATAAAAAGAATTCATAAAAATCAACAGACCCAAAACAATCTAATTAAGAATGGGCAGAAAACATGAATGGACATTTCTCCGAAGTAGACATACAGGTGGCCAACAGACACATGAAATATATTCAGTATCACTCATCATCAGGGAAATGTAAATCAAAACTACAGTGAGATATCACCTCACACCTGTCAGAATGGCTAAAATGGAAAACACAAGAAATAACAAATGTTGGCTAGGATGTGGAGTAAAAGCAACCCTCTTGCACTGTTGGTGGGAATGCAAGCTGTGCAACCATTGTAGAAAACAGTCTGGAGGTTCCTTGAAAAGTTAAATGTAGAACTCTAAGATGCAGCAATCGTACTACTGGGTGTTTAACCAAAGAATACAAAAACAGTTAGTCAAAGAGATACATGCATCCTTGTGTTTATAGCAGCAATATTCACAATATCCTTATCATGGAAGTAGCTGAAGTGTCCATAGATTGATAAATGGATAAAGTAAACGTGGTATATGTATATATAATGGAATTATTCAACCATGAAAAGAGTGAAATCTTGCCATTTATAATAACATGGATAGAGCTGGAGAATATAATGCTAAGCAAAATAACTCAGAGAAAGATAAATACCATATAATTTCACTCATATATGGAATGTAAGAAACAGAAGAAAGGAAGAAAGGAAGAAAAAAAGAGAGAGAGAGAAACCAAGGAAGAGATTCTTAACTGTATAGAACAAACTGATGGTTACCAGAGGGGAGGGGGGTGGAGGGATGGGTGAAATAAATGATGGGGATTAAAAAGTACACTTGCCGTGATGAGCCCTGAGTAATGTATAGAATTTTGAATCACTATATTGTACACCTGAAACTAATATAACAGTGTATGTTAACTACACTATTAAAATAAAAAAAACTTAATAAAATTTTAAAAACATTAAAAATACAATGATTGCATTAGTTGATGTTTAAACACATTTGCATTCTTTGGATAAACTCGGTCATGTACTATATTACAGGATTTGATTGTTAATATATGGGTTAAAATATTAACATCCATATTTATGAGAGAGAGGTTTTTTAAAATTTCCTTTCTTCTTAGGTTTTGGGTTCAAAGTTATATTGCTCCATAATTGAAGTGAAAAGCCTTCTCTTATTTTCCTGTTCTTTGGGAAAGTTTATGAAAAAGTTTTTGATTAAAAAGTGTACAGAAGAGGGGGCGGAGCAAGATGGTGGAGGAGTACGAGACCTGGATTTCGTCTGGTCTCAGGAATTCAGCTGGTTAGGGATCAAACCATTCTGAACACCTACAAACTCAACAGGAGATCGAAGAAAAGAATAGCAACAACTCTCTGAACAGAAAAGGGACCACTTTCTGGAAAGTAGGTCATGCGGAGAAGTGAATCCAAGGCGATATTTGGGAGGATAGATGGCGGGGGAGGGGGCCTCCGTGGCAGCTTCTGGCAGGTGAGAGAGCCATGGAGCACAAAATCGTAACTTTTAGAAGTCGGCTCCGCTGAGGGACGTCGCTCCAGTGGCTAAGTGGGGGGTGGAAACCTCATGGGACAGTGTGGTCTCAGGACCCTCGGGGTCACAAAAAGACCAGGGGTGCCTGAGTGTGGAAGAGCTCCCAGATATCAGAGCAGGGAAGCCGGCTGCAGAGACAGAGCTGAGGCACAGGTTCTCAGCTCGAGGTTGCCATAAACCATGATCCACGGCACAATCAGGCCACTGCTCCACCAGCAGGGACCCAACAAGGGGCAGATCCGGGGAGACTCCCATTCCTTCCCCAGGAGGAGCAGCACAGGAGCACACTGCAGGGATCTGCTGGGTTTGGAGACTCCACACTGAGTCGTGTGCCAGAGATAGAAATGCTCGGTCACAGGCCGGGTGAGTACGGAGTGCGGACGGAGACTGGGGAGACGGGAGTGACTGAATGCTTTTCTCTGGGGGCTCACTGAGGAGTGGGGCCCTGAGTTCTCAGCTACTCTGGGGAGGACACTGGGAGGCCGCCATTTTCACTCTCATCTTCCAAAGCTGCACCAAAAGCTTGCAGGGAACAAAAGCTCCTGAGAGCAAACCCGAGCAGATTATTTAGCCTGGACCCGGCAAGGGCGGGGCAATTCCGCCTCCCGCAAAGACATTTGGGAACCATGGCAACAGGCCCCTCCCCCAGAAGATCAGCGAGAACAGCCAGTCAAGACCAAGTTTACCGATCAATGAGAACCACAGAACTCCAGCGCTAGGGGAATAATGCACATAGAATCCATGGCATTTTTACCATGATTCTTTAGTCTTTCAAAGTTAATTTTTTTTTAACTGTCTTTTTTTTTTTTGAATTTTTCTTTTTCCCTTTTTCAACCAACATCTTATCAATTGCTTTTTTAAAAAACATTTTTATTTTTCATTTTTAGAGTCATATTCTATCTCTTCATTGTAGTTATCCTTATTTTTGGCATATATATATATATGTATATATATATATACATATATATATATAAGTTGTTCTCTCTTTAAAATTTTGAGATAGTTTCTTCTAACAGATCAAAATATACCTTAAATCTCTAGTGTATGGTTTTGTTCTACTCTCCAGCCTGATCACATACTCTCCCTTTTTTTCTTTTTTTTTTAATCCTCTTTTTTCTTTTTTCAAACAACTGCTTATCAATTCCTTTTATAAAATTTTTTATAATTTTCATATTTACAGTAATATTCCATCCCTTCATCATATCAACCCTTATTTTTGTGCATATATAAGTTTTTCTTTCTTTAAAATTTTGGGAGGCACTTTCTTCTAACAGACCAAAATACACCCAAAATCTAGTGTGTGGCACTGATCTATGCACCAGTCTGATCATATTTGATTATATTCTGTTTTTTTGTTTTGTTTTGTTCTGCTTTTGTCTGTTTTTATCTTTTTCTTTTTCTTTTTTCTTATTTTCCCTTTCTTTTCCTTGGCTTCAGGTCTTTTCCGATTTGCTTAGTGTATATTTTCTGGGGACATTGTTAACCTGTTAGCATTTGTTCTCTCATTCATCTATTCTCCTCTGGACAAAATGACAAGATGGAAAAAAAGACCTCAACAAAAAGTACAAGAGGCAGTAACGACTGCCAGGGACCTAATCAATACGGACATTAGTATGATGTTGGATCTAGAGTTCAGAATTCACTTTAAAGATACTAGCTGGGCTTGAAAAAAGCATGGAAGTTATTAGAGAAACCCTCTCTGGAGAAATAAAAGAACTAAAATCTAACCAAGTCGAAATCAAAAAAGCTATTAATGAGGTGCAATCAAAAATGGGGGTGCTAACTGCTAGGATAAATGAGGCAGAAGAGAGAATTAGTGATATAGAAGACCAAATGATGGAAAATAAAGAAGCTGAGAAAAAGAGAGATAAACAACTACTGGATCACGAGGGCAGAATTCGAGAGATAAGCGATACCATAAGACGAAACAACATTAGAATAATTGGGATCCCAGAAGAAGAAGAAAGAGAGAGAGGGGCAGAAGGTATATTGGAGCAAATTATAGCAGAGAATTTTCCTAATTTGGGGAAGGAAACAGGCATCAAAATCCAGGAAGCACAGAGAACCCCTCTCAAAATCAATAAAAATAGGTCAACACCCCGACATCTAATAGTAAAACTTATGAGTCTCAGAGACAAAGAGAAAATCCTGAAAGCAGCTCGGGAGAAAAGATCTGCAACCTACAATGGTAGAAACATTAGATTGGCAACAGACCTATCCACAGAGACCTGGTAGGCCAGAAAGGACTGGCATGATATATACAGAGCACTAAATGAGAAAAATATGCAAGAATACTATATCCAGCTAGGCTGTCATTGAAAATAGAAGAAGAGATAAAAAGCTTCCAGGACAAACAAAAACTAAAGGAATTTGCAAACACGAAACCAGCCCTACAAGAAATATTGAAAAGGGTCCTCGAAGCAAAGAGAGAGCCTAAAAGCAATATAGACCAGACAGGAACAGAGACAATATACAGTAACAGTCACCTTACAGGCAATACAATGGCACTAAATTCCTATCTTTCAATAGTTACCCTGAATGTAAATGGGCTAAATGCCCCAATCAAAAGACACAGGCTATCAGACTGGATTAAAAAACAAGACCCATCAATATGCTGTCTGCAAGAGACTCATTTTAGACCCAAAGACACCCCCAGATTGAAAGTGAGGGGGTGGAAAACCATTTACCATGCTAATGGACACAAAAAGAAAGCTGGGGTGGCAATCCTTGTATCAGACAAATTAGGGTTTAAACCAAAGACTGTAATAAGAGATTAGGAAGGACACTATATCTTACTGAAAGGATTTATCCAACAAGAAGATTTAACAATTGTAAATATCTATGCCCCTAACATGGGAGCAGCCAATTATATAAGGCAATTAATAACAAAAGCAAAGAAACACATCGACAACAATACAATAATTGTGGGGGACTTTAATACCCCCCTCACTGAAATGGACAGATCATCTAAGCAAAAGATCAACAAGGAAATAAAGACTTTAAATGACACACTGGACCAAATGGACTTCACAGACATATTCAGAACATTCCATCCCAAAGCAACGGAATACACATTCTTCTCTAGTGCCCATGGAATATTCTCCAGCATCGATCACATCCTAGGTCATAAATCAGGTCTCAACCGGTACCAAAAGATTGGGATCATTCCCTGCCTATTTTCAGACCACAGTGCTTTGAAACAAGAACTCAATCACAAGAGGAAAGTCAGAAAGAACTCAAATACATGGAGGCTAAAGAGCATCCTACTAAAGAATGAATGGGTCAACCAGGAAATTAAAGAAGAATTTAAAAAAAACATGGAAACCAATGAAAATGAAAACACAACTATTCAAAATCTTTGGGATGCAGCAAAGGCAGTCCTAAGAGGAAAGTATATAGCAATACAAGCCTTTCTCAAGAAACAAGAAAGGTCTCAAATACACAACCTAACCCTACACCTAAAGGAACTGGAGAAAGAACAGCAAATAAAGCCTAAACCAAGCAGGAGAAGATAAATAATATCGATCCAAGCAGAAATCAATAAAATAGAAACCAAAAGAACAGTAGAACAGATCAACAAAACTAGGAGCTGGTTCCTTGAAAGAATTAATAAGATTGATGATAAACCCCTGGCCAGACTTATCAAAAAGAAAAGAGAAAGGACCCAAATCAACAAAATCATGAATGAAAGAGGAGAGATCACAACCAACACCAAAGAAATACAAACAATTATAAGAACATATTAGGAGCCACTCTATGCCAGCAAGTTAGATAACCTGGAAGAAATAGATGCATTCCTAGAGATGTATCAACTATCAAAACTGAACCAGGAAGAAATAGACAACCTGAACAGACCTATAACCACTAAGGAAATTGAAGCAGTCATCAAAAATCTCCCAACAAACAGGAGCCCAGGGCCAGATGGCTTCCCAGGGGAATTCTACCAAACATTTCAAGAAGAATTAATACCTATTCTTCTGAAGCTGTTTCAAAAAAATAGAAATGGAAGGAAAACTTCCAAACTCATTTTATGAGGCCACCATTACCTTGATCCCCAAACCAGACAAAGACCCCATCAAAAAGGAGAATTGCAGACCAATATCCTTGATGAACATGGATGCAAAAATTCTCACCAAAATACTAGCCAATAGGATCCAACAATACATTAAAAGGATTATTCACCAGGACCAAGTGGGATTTATCCCTGGGCTGCAAGGTTGGTTCAACATCTGCAAGGTTGGTTCAACATCAGCAAATCAATCTACGTGATACAATACATTAACAAAAGAAAGAACAAGAATCATATGATCCTCGCAATAGATGCAGAAAAAGCATTTGACAAAATACAGCATCCTTTCTTGATCAAAACTCTTCAGAGTATAGGGATAGGGGTACATACCTCAATATCATAAAAGCCATCTATGAAAAACCCACTGCAAATATCATTCTCAATGGGGAAAAACTGAGAGTTTTCCCCCTAAGGTCAGGAACGCGGCAGGGATGTCCACTCTCACCGCTGATATTCAACATAGTATTAGAAGTCCTAGCCACAGCAATCAGACAACAAAGAGAAATAAAAGGCATCCAAATTGGCAAAGAAGAAGTCAATCTCTCACTGTTTGCAGATGATATGATACTTTATGTGGAAAACCCATAAGACTCCACCCCAAAACTGCTAGAACTCATACAGGATTTCAGTAAAGTGGCAGGATATAAAATCAATGCACAGAAATCAGTGGCATTCCTCTACACCAACAACAAGACAGAAGAAAGAGAAATTAAGGAGTCGATTCCATTTACAATTGCACCCAAAACCATAAGATACCTAGGAATAAATCTAACCAAAGAGACAAAGGATCTGTACTCAGAAAACTATAAAATACTCATGAAAGAAATTGAGGAAGACCCAAAGAAATCGAAAAACTTTCCATGTTCATGGATTGGAAGAACAAATATTGTGAAGATGTCAATGCTACCTAGTGCAATCTACACATTCAATGCAATCCCCATCAAAATACCATCCACTTTTTTCAAAGAAATGGAACAAATAATCCTAAAATTTGTATGGAACCAGAAAAGACCCCGCATAGCCAGAGGAATGTTGAAAAAGAAAAGCAAAGCCGGTGGCATCACAATTCCGGACTTCCAGCTCTATTACAAAGCTGTCATCATCAAGACAGCATGGTACTGGCACAAAAACAGACACATAGATCAATGGAACAGAATAGAGATCCCAGAAATGGACCCTCAACTCTATGGTCAACTAATCTTTGACAAAGCAGGAAAGAATGTCCAGTGGAAAAAAGACAGTCTCTTCAACAAATGGTGTTGGGAAAATTGGACAGCCACATGCAGAAGAAGGAAACTGGATCATTTCCTTACACCACACACAAAAACAGACTCAAAATGGTTGAAAGACCTCAATGTGAGACAGCAGTCCATCAACATCCTAAAGGAGAACACAGGCAGCAACCTCTTTGACCTCAACCGCAACAACTTCTTCCTAGAAACATCGCCAAAGGCAAGGGAAGCAAGGGCAAAAATGAACTATTGATACTTCATCAAGATAAAAAGCTTTTGTACAGCAAAAAGAACGGCCAACAAAACCAAAAGACAACCGACAGAATGGGAGAAGATATTTGCAAATGACATATCAGATAAAGGGCTAGTATCCAAAATCTATAAAGAACTTATCAAACTCAAGACCCAAAGAACAAAGAATCCAATCAAGAAATGGTCAGAAGACATGAACAGACATTTTTTCCAAAGAAGACATCCAAATGGCCAACAGACACATGGAAAGGTGCTCAGCATTGCCCGGCATCAGGGAAATCCAAATCAAAACCTCAATGAGATACCACCTCACACCAGTCAGAATGGCTAAAATTAACAAGTCAGGAAATGATAGATGTTGGCGGGGATGCGGAGAAACAGGAACCCTCCTACACTGTTGGTGGGAATGCAAGCTCGTGCAGCCATCCTCGATAACAGTATGGAGGTTCCTCAAAAAGTTGAAAATAGAGCTACCCTATGATCCAGCAATTGCACTACTGGGTATTTACCCCAAAGATACAAATGTAGGGATCCTAAGGGGTACATGCACCCTGATGTTTATAGCAGCAATGTCCACAATAGCCCAACTGTGGAAAGAGCCAAGATGTCCATCGACAGATGAATGGATAAAGAAGATGTGGTATATATATAGAATGGAATATTATGCAGCCATCAAAAGGAATGAGATCTTGCCATTTGCAACGGTGTGGATGGAACTGGAGGGTGTTATGCTGAGCGAAATAAGTCAATCAGAGAAAGATATGTATCATATGACCTCACTGATATGAGGAATTCTTAATCTCAGGAAACAAACTGAGGGTTCCTGGAGTGGGGGGTGGTTTTGGAGGGATGGGGTGTCTGGGTGATAAACACTGTGGAGGGTATATGCTATGGTGAGCACTGTGAATTGTGCAAGACTGTTGAATCACAGACCTGTACCTCTGAAACAAATAATGCAATATATGTTAAGGAAAAAAAAAAAAGAAGATAGCAGGAGGGGAAGAATGAAGGGGGGGAATCAGAGGGGGAGACAACCATGAGAGACGATGGACTCTGAAAAACAAACTGAGGGTTCTAGAGGGGGGGCGGTGGGAGGATGGGTTAGCCTGGTGATGGGTATTAAAGAGGGCACGTTCTGCATGGAGCACTGGGTGTTATGCACAAACAATGAATCATGGAACACTACATCAAAAACTAATGATGTAATGTATAGTGATTAACATAACAATAAAAAAAATTTTTAAGTGTACAGATGCTCATCATTGAGGACATTAGAGACTGGTCTGTTTGTTTGTTTATTTGTTTGCTTTGTTTTTGTTGTATTTCTCCTTGGAGGGAAAGAATTTTAATAGCAGAGTCAGTTTGTTTAATAGACATAGGTAGATAATTTTCTATTTTGAATAGTTTAGTAAATTGTTCTTTAAAGGAGCTTGCTAATTTTACCTAATTTGTCAAAATGTTTTGTATAAACATTTTCATCATGTTGTCTTCACTGTTTATATTTGTAGAACCTATAGCAATGTACCTTTCTTTCATTTTTGAATTGCTAATTTTGTTTCTTCTTTTTATCTTGATTTATCTTGCCAGAGTTCCATCAATTTTATAAATAACATAAGGCAACTATTGCTTTATTCATGATATATGAGAAAATAATTTCATAATAAATGTTTCTTATGTCTATAATGAGCTTGTAGATTGGCTCTATTTCAGTCTATGTGTCAGCTAGGCTTGGTTTAGTGTTTTTCATCCTCTTTTCCTCATTTAGTATTTTATTTTGCAATAAGTGGATATGCTTTACTGTGATGCTTTAGCTTGTTTATTTATAAACTATTTTCGGAAGGATATTTTAAGTAGTTGCTCTAAAATTTAATATATACATCTTAGCTTATCAGAATATATTTCTAATTTACACTAATTCCAGTGAGATATAAAACTTTACTCTTACTTACTCTATTCTATCCCCAACTCCTGTTATATGTTATTATTGTTTTACATATTATGTCAGTAAATGTTACAAACCCGACAATACATTTTTCTAATTAATACTTTATGCAATTTTGTCTTTTAAATAACCTGAGAGATGAAAGGAGGGTAAGTACATATTTATAAAGATATTTTATTAACCATTTATCTTCACTTCTTCCTGTGAATTTATTATCTAGTGACATTACATTACTGCAGTATAGCTTTGTTCCCAACCTACACTTTGTGCTATTATATTCCAATACATTACATTTATAAGTGTTATAGACCTGACAATACAATTATATATACATACAATGTTCTGTGCAATCTTTTAAAATCAGTTAAGAGAAGAAAGGATAAAATATGCATTTATACTATATTCTATAATTACCTACATGAACATGTGTACCAAACAACCTTTATTTTTTTTTACATATGGACTTGAAATACTCTCTAATGTCACTTGATTCAGACTGAAGAACTTACTTTAGTGTTTCTTGTAATGTGGGTCTACTTGCAACATATTTTCAGTTTTTGTTTATCTGGGAATGTCTTTATTTCACCTTTGTATTTGAAAGATAGTTTTGGTGCATATAAGACCTAATTAACAGGGTTTGTTTGTTTTGCTACTTTTACTATGTCATTCTACTGCCTTCTGAACACCATTATTTCTAATAAGAAGTTAGCTATGAATTTTATTAGAGTTCCCTTGTGCTTGATGAGTTGTTTTTCTCTTGCTGCTTTCAAGCATTTCTATTTGCCTTCATCTTTCAATATTTGACTTTGTTGTATCTGGTTGTAGGTTTCTGTTCTTATCTTACCTGAAGTTTATTGTGTTTCCTGGATGTATAGATTAATGTTTTTCACTAAATTTGAGAAGTTTAAGTCATTCTTTCAAATAATTTTCTAATCTTTTCTGTATCTTCTACCCCCTGGTATTCCTATTTTATATATGTTTGTGTTCTTAATGGTGCCCCACATTTCTCTGAGGTGTTATTCATTTGTCCTCATTTTTTCTCTCTTAGCATAATTTATATTAATGTGTATTAAAGTTGGTCCATTCTTCAGCCAGCTCAAATCTACTGTTGAGCTCCTCTATTGAATTTTCTATATTAGGTATCATACATTTTAACTTCAGAATTCCATTTTTGTTTCCTTTTTATAATTTCTATAACTCTATTGGTATTCTCTATTTGATGAGAAATTATCATCATAACTTCATTTAATTCTTTCAGCATGGTTTCCTTTAGATCTTTAATCATATCTATTGTAGTTGTTTTGGCATGTTTTCCTGCTTAGTTCAACCTCTGGGTTTCTCAAAGGCAATTTCTATTGCCTGCAGGTTTTCTTGTGCATGTGTCACACTTTCCTGTTTCTTTGCATATCTCATAATATTTTGTCAGAAACTAGAAAGTTTAGAAAATATATTGTAACCACTCTAGTTCCTAATCCCCTGTACACAAGACTTGTTTTTGTTGTTCTTGTTTATTTAATGACAGGGCTAGACTAGTTCAGTGAAGTCTAGTTTTCCCACAGTGTGCAGCCTCTGATGTTTCTCCACAGAGGCCATAACTTTGTGCAATCACATAATCTCTCTAAACACCAGGAATGACTGGTGTTATATGAGTTCTTTTTATTATTTCTTCCCCTGACCTCCTGATTAAACTTCTGGTCTATCTGCAATATTGGTATCACACCCACCTGTTAGCTTTATCTAATTGATAACTCTATTATTTTTTGTTGTTTTGAATTTATGTCCTAAGGTATAAATTATTCCACAGTCTGATTCAACTGAAGTTGGGCCCTTTTAAGTTGTCAGACTTTGAGGCTTGCTCTGACGCTACTCTAGATAGAAACTCTGAGTTACCTGGAAATGGAGGAGGCAGAATGAGGAACTCAATCTTCATGGCTGCTCCACCTAGACCCTCCCTATGTAGCAGAATTTGTATGTATGTGTGTGATTGGGGTGGTGGTGGGACTTTGTTGCTGTCACTGCCCTTTATGGATTTTCTACAGCCCCAGCCCAGTAAGAATGAGATCTGTCAATGCTCACCAACTTCTGAGTTTACCAGAAATATACCTGCCATCTCAGTAAGCTGGAAATATGCGAGCTACCATCAGCTAGTAAGTACATTGAAGCAGCTTTCCTACAACATAAAGCTATGCAGGAAAAGAGGGACTGCAGTCTTCACCAGCTACCCCACTGAGATCTTCATTACATGGTGGGAGCTGGGAGTGAGGAAACAAGTACCACCTGGCTGGTACTACTTATTCAATCTAAGCCATCAACAACACAGAGCTATAGAAAATGGGATTTGCTGATATTCATCAGCTAACAAAACCATCAGGAATCATTCTGAATGACTCTCCAGCCTCTTAGCATAGCTTATACAGCATATTTTGACTATAGGTGCTGGAGCTATAGATGATAAAGGCTATGGCAACTGCATCAAGTGCAATGAGATATCCTTGTAAACATGTTCTTCCTCTAGTGCAAATGAATTATACAAGAAATAATTTAGAGAACTGCAGAAATTTTCTATAATTTGTAAATGAACATTTCTCTGTGTGTGGGTTCTAAACTACTGTAGTTAAAATTAAAATTTTAAATATCCTTGCTTTCATTCATCCTTGCTAGTCACAATTCCCATTGCTGCAAATAACTAAATGTTGACAATATGGTCATAATTATTCCTCAAAGATAAGCATTTCAACATGAATATATGTAAGACATTATACTTTTCAGAACACCAGGGTAATTTCATCAATAATTACTTCAGTGTAGTCAATAATGTTTTAGTGGCCTGAAAACACCAAAGTGTGTTCCCAGTGTACTTTTTGTTCATTTAAGGTATAGTGTATCCACAGGAGCCCCTGAATAACATATGGATAATGCTTCAGCAGAAATGTACAATATTTTAAGCTTAAAGAAAATTAATTTTAAATAAATTTCCTTATTTCTCAATGATTTCAGCGTCTACTTCATACATGAATCAACACATATGCCTAGAATTGTTCTTTATATTGTGAACTATATATATATATATATATATATATAATGGAGAGAGAGTGAGCCTCTAGCAATGAGGCTAGAGGCTCATATATATATATACATATATATGTATATATACATATATATATATATATATACATATATATGTTTGTTATTTTATCTGCTTACTAATGTGGCCAGCTTAGCTGGCTTTAGTAAAATACAGATGACAGAACAGAGAAGAGTAGGTATAGCCATTCATTTCTACAACTGGAGGATGCTTTAGTCATAAAAAAGGAACCAAGAAGAGGTTCTAAAATTCAGGAGACCATGGAAATTTTACCAATGAATGGAAAACTTCAAGGGAAGTTACATTTGGTGACCCTGGTGGGGGGTGTGGTTAATGCACAAATTGATTCCATTCTCCTCCCTTGCTATACCACTGTGTTAATATTCATTTGTTTCTTTAGGTTATTATAAGGGAAAAAAATAAAGGCAAATTTAATAAACAAACTCAGCTGTTCTTCATTTAAGGTGCTGATGAAATTATGCATTAAGCAGCTTAAGTGGAGAACATACACAATTTTTAAGTAGTCATTTTTCAATGTTAAATCATTTCCCACATGTTAATATTCTGTTAAAAATGTTCCAGTTCTGGGCAGGATGGAGTAGGCTATTCCTCCCAGATAATCTTACAACTTCAAAAACCTTGAGATACAACATAATAAATAAGCATAAGAAAACTAATGGGTAGAAAGAAGTTAGACTACTTATGGAGCTCAGGACTTGACCAACAATATGCCAGTGACTTTCCTTACTTATTCGTTCCCATATATCCGGAAAAGGTTGCTGCAAGAGGTTCCAATTCAGAACCACCAACAGGTACATTCAAAAGAAGCTTCAGGAAAAGCTTATTTGTTGTTGTTGTTTGTTTTTGTTTTTTTGTTTTGTTTCATTTTGTTTTGTTTTTTTAGCCTCGGGACATAAAAAAGTATCTTAATAACAGAAAAGCTGTTTTGGCAATATCTATTTTACATTACCAGACACCAACAGGAAAAGCTCTTCCTTCCCTATCATTTCAGTGGGGCTGAATAAGAAACTAATATGCTACCACACCACACAAAAGCATGTTGTAGCACTCCAATTCTTTTCTTCTGCATAGTAATGTTGGTGTATCCCAAAACAGGGGGCTACATGATCCCTTTGGTAGAAGCAAGTGATACTCTCATTTCCCCATTGGATTGTGTTGGCAGGGCTGAGGAGAGAGCTATTCCACTGACCTCTCATTGGAAGCAGGGAACTTTTTGATTCCCTTGTTGGGGCAGCATCAGTGAAGCTGAGTAGGAGTTGATTTTCCATCTCTCATACAATGGAAGCAAGTGTGCTAGATTTCCCTGCCTGAATAGTGGTATTGGAGTTAACATCAATATGAACATCCACTCTCACTCATAAGCAAAGGGAGTTAATAAGACAGTATGAAACAGAGTTAGTATTCAATATGTTTCATCCTCACCCCAGTATCAGTGGGTTTCATTGAGGATCTGAACCTACACCCCACTTGGGATCTATGAGACAGAATAAGATGGTGTGAATTGAAGCTAGTCAACACTCCACTTTCCTTCTGCTGTCAGCAGGCCCAGGGAAAGTTAAATGTCCATAACCATCTGGCAACAATGACACTGAAAGAGAAAGTATGAAACAGGGCTTCTTGGCACCCTGTCTCCCACCAGTGTCAGCAAGATCCAATGAGCAACTAAGCTTATACCACCATTCAGCATCAGTGTCACAGAATGAGGTGATGTGAGGTAAGGATAGTCATCACTCTACTTCTCTACCTCCCTTCATTCAGTAGGATCCCATAGGATGCTGAGCTTTTACCTTCACCTGGCATCAGTGAGGTAGAATATGGGGCTAGAATGACAACTCCTTCCTACTCCCCTCCACAATTATCAGCAGGGTCAAGTAGAGAACTCAGCTTTCCACTCCACCCTATAGCAACAAAGCATTAGAGTAAGCCTTCCATTACTCCACTCCCTGGTGTCAGTGGGGCCAAGGAAGGAGTTGATCTTATACCTGTCTCACTCAGAGGCAATGAGGAGGTATGAAGAAACGCCCTACTTCCACTAGGAAGGTGTCAAGAGTGCTGAAGGAAGAAGCTTAACTCCCACCCATCCCCACCAGTCTGTAAAGAAACATTGTGAGCCAGCATTCCACTTTTCCTATGGTATATCAGGAGGTCCCAGAGGGAATTTAAACATGCATGCACACACACACACACACACACACACACACACACACACTCACCTGTCCCTTTTATTGCACTTCAACAGGAGATTAAATAGGACCACTGTCACATAAAATAATATCCAACAATGTCTAGGATACAATCATAATCACTTGTTATATCAAGAACCACAGAAATTACTATATAAATGACAAAAGACAATCAACAAATGCCAACACAGGGTTAAATCAGAATTTGGAATTCTATGACAGAGATTTTAATAGAAGTCATCATAAAAATTCTTAAGCAAATACAAGTGAAAAAAAAAAACAGAAAATATCAACAAAACATATGAGTTATAAAAATGATCCACTTTTAGTTGCAGCAGAAGATGAAATAGACCACGTTACCTCACACTTTTCTTCTAAACACAAGAAAATATCCTGAAAATAATTCAACAGACAGTTATAACTATGAAACGTGTAAAGAAGTTTGACTGGCTAAGGTCCTCAGGAGTTGAACTACAACACTGCAGTGAATTCCTTGTGTTTTATTTTTTTAATTTCTTTATACATGCAGTACTGGGCAATAAAGAGCTCTACATGTGGGGCGCCTGGGTGGCTTAACCGTTAAGTGTCTGCCTTCGGCCCAGGTCATGATCCCGGGGTCCTGGGATTGAGCCCTGCATCAGGCTCCCTGCTCTGCGGTAAGCCTGCTTCTCCCTCTCCCCCTCCCCCTGCTTGTGTTCCCTCTCTCGCTGTCTCTCTCTCTGTCAAATAAATAAAAAAATCTTAAAAAAAGGAGCTCTACATGTGGCAACCACAAGACATAGAGAGACAAACAAAAAATAGAAAAAAAAAAGAAAAAGAAAAGAAAAGCCTAATCTTGTGAGGCAAGTCACTGGGAAAGGGAAAGCCCATAGAGGACTTGGGAGGCAGACCCATACTCAATGACAGGAGTGGCTAATCTGCATACTGCAATATCACTAGCAAAATACAGTAAAGCTGCCCAATTCCCACATCACAGTGGTCAGCAGAAGTAGCAAAATCTACCATGAAAACATCACTAGCAAAACCTGAAAGGGCAAACCAATCACTGCCTTGCATCAGCTAGCTGCAATAGGTTGTATCTTCCTGCAGAAGCATCATGAACAGAATCTGGGTGGATCAAGACATGTGTTGCCTCAAAACTGCTGGCAGTGGTGAGTAAGCTCTGTATGCATCAGTGGCAACAGTGAAACCAAGAAGGGGAGAAGCCATCCCCTACTCCACATCCATGTACAGCCACAGAAGTATTTGAAGAGATAATGGCTAAAAAATCCCAAACTTGGTGAAATACCTAATCTGTTATCAGCATCATTACCAACAGAACCTGCGGGCCAACCCATTCTCCATCCCACAACCACTGACAACAGGCCTGATCTAGCCATAATGAGGATATTAGCAGAGCTCAGGAGGGCTGCTAGAATATATATGATAAACCCATAAAGAATGACTGCTTGGGTGGTGCTTGGGTGGCTCAGTCATTAAGTGTCTGCCTTTGGCTCAGGTCATGATCCCAGGGTCCTGGGATTGGGCCCCGCATTGGGCTTTCTGCTCAGTGGGAAGCCTGCTTCTCCCTCTCCCACTCCCCCTGCTTGTGTTCCCTCTCTCGCTGTCTCTCTCTCTGTCAAATAAATAAATAAAATCTTAAAAAAAAAAAGAATTACTCCTTGGTAAAACAGAAATTGAAATGGGGTTAAAAAATCCCCTAATATAATATCCAATATGTTCCAGATGCCATAAAACATTACTAGTCATCTAAGAACAATGACAATCATAACTTAAATGAAAAAACACAATCAATAGAAAACAATAAGATATATCAAATATTGAAATTATCTGATGATTTTAGAAAAGACATTATAAAATTGTGTCAAGAAGTAATTATGATGATTCCTCTTGGAATGAATAAAAAAGAATCTCAGAAAAGAAACATAAGTTATTAAAAAAACACAATAGGAATTAAGGGTTGAAAAATAAAATAACCAAAATTTAAAATTACCAGAATTAATATGTAGAAGAGATGACAGAAAGAGTTAGTTAACTGGATGACAGATCAACAGAATTTCCATGATAAACAACAAAGAAAAAATAGACTAAAAATGGACAAAGACTCAGAAACCTGTGGGATAATAATCCAAGATCTAATATTCATATAATTTGATTTCCAGAAGTAGAGGATACAGTGATTGTGACTGAAGACATTTTTGAAGAAATAATGGCTGAAATTTCTCAAATGTGATGAAAGGAATGAACTTATAGATTTAAAAAGCTGAGTAAACATCAAATAGATTTATGCCAAATATGTCATAAAGTTCTGAAAACTAAATACAAAGAAAAAAATATTAAATGCAGCCAGAAAAATGACGCCTTACCAGTAGGAGGATACCAATTCCAATAATTGGATTTCTCATTTGAAATCATGGAGATCAGAAAGAAGTGGTGTATTTCTTAAAATACTGAAAGGAAAAAAAAACAGTTAACTGAGAATTATACATTCAATGAAATTATGCCTCAGAAATGAAGGGTAAGAGGAGATATTCATGGACAAAAAAATACTAAGATAATTTGTCCCCAGCAAATCTACCTTTGACTAATGCCTAAAGGAGGCTCTTCAAACAAAGGAAATGATAGGTATTCATTTGCATCGACATGGATGGAACTGGAGGGGATTATGCTAAGTCAAATAAGCAAGCAGAGAAAGACAATTATCATATG
The DNA here is from genome assembly GCF_002201575.2 of Neomonachus schauinslandi. Lineage (NCBI taxonomy): Eukaryota > Metazoa > Chordata > Mammalia > Carnivora > Phocidae > Neomonachus > Neomonachus schauinslandi. Next base: position 48,346,616 of record NC_058419.1, on the reverse strand, counting down.
GTTTCAATCATATGTAGAAAATAAGGAATAGCAGGAAAGACCATAGGGGAAGGGAGAGAAAACTGAAAGGGGGGGATCAGAGAGGGAGACAAACCATGAGAGACTATGGACTCCGGGAAATAAACTGAGGGTTTCAGAGGGGAAGGAGGTGATGGGATGGGGTAGCTGGGTGATAGCTTTTAAGGAGGGCAAGTGATGCGATGAGCACTGGGTGTTATATGCAACTAATGAATCATTGAACACTACATCAAAAATGAATGATGTACTATATGGTGACTAACTGAACATAATAATAAAAAAAACACAAAGGAAATGATAGGAAATGTTGGAACTTAATAAATTAAAGAACAGCAGACTGGGTAAAAGTAAAGGTAAATATAATCATTTTTTTCTTCTTCCAATGAATTCCTTAAATCATATCTGACTGTAGAAGCAAAAATTATATCCTTTGCAGTGTTCAATATTTGTGGATGAAATACTAAAAATATATATTTAATAGTTGGGGAGTGGAAGCAGAGTTTCAATACTTCATTTGAAGTGGTAAAACACTGAGTATCAGTAGTCTGTGATAAGTTACATATGAATAATGGAATATCTAGGGAAACCACAAGAAAGCTATAAAAATGATATATTCAAAACAAGTATAATTAAAGCAAAACGAAATCCTAAAAAAAAAAAGTAATCAACAAGAAGCCATGGAAAGAGAAAAAGACAATAGAGGAAGAGAGGAAACAAATAGAACATAAATAATAATATGGCAGGCTTAAGTACTAACGTATAAATAACATTATTATTATTTATTTCTTCCAATATTTTATTTAAATTCAAGTTAGCTAACATATACTATAGTATTGGTTTCAGGAATAGAATTTAGTGGTCCATCACTTACATATAATACCAATTGCTCATTAAACAAGTGCCCTCCTTAACGCCCAACACCCATTTAGACCATCCCCTCCAGCAACCCTCAGTTCGTTCTCTACAGCTAAGAGTCTCTAACGTCTTGCGTCCCTCTCTGTTTTTCTCTTATTTTATTTTTCCTTCCCTTCCCCTTTGTTCATCTGTCTGGTTTCTTAAATTCCACATATGAATGAAATCATATGGTATTTGTCTTTTTCTGACTGACTTATTTCCCTTAGCATAATACACTCTAGCTCCATCCACATTGTTGCAAATGGCAAGATTTCATTCTTCTTAATGGCTGAATAATGTTATGTGTATATATATATATATATATATATATATATATATATATATATATACAGAGAGAGAGAGAGAACTACTTCTTTAACCATTCATCAGTTGATGGACATTTGGGCTCTTTCCTTATTTTAGCTATTATTGATAGTGCTGCTATAAACACTGGGATGCATATCTAATGGGAAAAATTATCTTCAACTAATTGTGTTGGGAAAACTGGACAGCACCACACAGAAGAAAGAAACTCACTACTTTCTTACACCATACACAAAAAATAAATTCAAAATGGATGAAAGACCTAAATGTAAGACAGGAACCCATCAAAATCCTAGAGTAGAAAACAGGCAGCGACCTCTAAGACCTTGGCCACAGCAACTTCTTCCTAGACACGTCTCTAAAGGCAAGAGAAACAAAATGCAAAATAAACTATTGGGACTTCATCAAGATAAAAAGCTTTCACACAGCAAAGGAAACCATATGGTAGACCAGATGGACTTAGGAGATAAACATAGAACATTCCATCCTAAAACAACAGAATACTAATTTTTCTTGAGTGCACATGGAACTTTCTCCAGAATAGACCACATACTGGGTCTCAAATCAGGTCTCAACCAATACTAAAAGACTGAGATTATTCCTTGTATATTTTCAGACCACAGTGCTTTGAAACTGGAACTCCATCACAAGAACAAAATTGAAAGGAATTCAAACACTTGGAAGTTAAAGAGCATCCTGCTAAAGAATGATTGGATTAACCAGGAAATTAAAGAAGAACTAAACCAATTCATGCAAACTAATGAGAATAAAAACACATTGGTCCAAAACCTATGGGATACTGCAAAGGCAGTCCTAAGGGGGAACTACCTAGCCATCCAAGCCTCTCTGACAAAAATTAGAAAAATCCCAAATGCACAAGCTAACCTTACACCTAAAGGAGGTGGAGAAAGAACAGCAAATAAAACCTAAAGGAACCAGGAGAAGATAAATAATAAAGATTAGAGCAGAGATCAATGAAATAGAAACCAGATAAACAGTAGAACAGATCAACAATACTAGAAAGTGGTTCTTTGAAAGAATTAATAAGATCAATAAACCTCTGGCCAGATTTATTCAAAAGAAAAGGGAAAAGACCCAAATCAATAAAATCATGAATGAAAGGGAAGAGATCATGACTAACACCAAGGAAATAGAAACAATTATTAGAAATTATTACCACCAACTATATGCCAACAAATTAAGCAATCTGGAAGGAAAGGATGCCTTCCTGGACACTTATAAAATACCAAGACTGAAGCAGGAAGAAACAGACAATCTGAATAGACCAATAACCAGAAATGAAATTGAAGCAGTGATCAAAAACCTTCCAATAAACAAGAGTCTAGGGCCAAATGGCTTCCTTGGGGAATTCTACATTTAAAGATGAAATCATACTTACTCTACTGAAGCTGTTTCAAAAAATAGCAATGGAAGGGAAACTTCCAAATTGGTTCTATAAGGCCAGCATTACCCTGATCACAAAACCAGGCAAAGACCCCATCAAAAAGGAGAATTACAGACCAATATCCCTAATGGACTTGGATGTGAAAATACTCAACAAGATCCTAGCCAATAGGATCCAACAGTACATTAAGAGGGTTATCAATCATGACCAGGTGGTAATTATTCCTGGCATGCAAGGGTGGTTCAACATTCACAAATCAATCAAGGTGATAGAGCACATTAATAAAAGAAAAATAAAAGAACCATGTGATCCTCTCAATTGATGCAGAAAAAACATTTGACAAAATACAGCATTCTTTCCTGATTAAAACTCTTCAGAGTGTAAGGATAGAGGGAACATACCTTGATATCATAAAAGCCATCTATGAAAAGCCCACAGCAAATATCATTCTCAATGGGGAAAAACTGAGAGGTTTACTCTTAATGTCAGGAAGACGTCAGGGATGCCCACTCTTGCCATCTTTGTTAAACACAGTACTGGAAGTCCTAGCCTCAGCAATCAGACAGCAAAAAGTAATAAAAGGCATTCAAATTGGCAAAGAAAAAGTCAAAATATCTCTCTTTGCAGATGACATGATACTTTATGAGGAAAACCCAAATTACTCCACCCACAAATTACTAGAACTCATTACAGCAATTCAGCAACGTGGCAGGATACAAAATCAATGCACAGAAATCTGTTGCATTTGTATACACTAACAGTGTGACTAAAGAAAGAGAAATTAAGGAATTGATCCCATTTGCAATTGCACCAAAAACCATAGCATATCTAGGAATAAACCTAACCAAGGTGGTAAAGAATCTGTACTCTAGAAACTATAGAACACTTATTAAAGTAATTGTGGAGGACACAGAGACATGGAAAACATTCCATGCTCATGGATTGGAAGAATAAACATTGTTAAAATGTTATACTGCCCAGAGCAATCTACACATCAATGCAATCTCTATCAAAGAGACATTTCATATCAGAGAGACTACAGACATTTGTCATAGAGTTGGAAGAAACAATCCTAAAATTTGTATGGAACCAGAAAAAACCTGAAAAGCTGAAGGAATGTTGAAAAAGAAAAGAAAACCTGGGGACATCACAATGTCTGACTTCAAGGGGCACGTGGGTGGTTCAGTCGTTAAGTGTCTGCCTTCGGTTCAGGTCATGATCCCAGGGTCCTGGGATCAAACCCTGCATCAGGCTTCCTGCTCCACAGGAAGCCTGCTTCTCCCTCTCCCACTCCCCACGCTTGTGTTCCTGCTCTCTCTGTGTCTCTCTCTGTCAAATAAATAAATAAAATCTTAAAAAAATGTCTGACTTCAAGCTATATTAGAAAGCTGTGATCATCAAGACAGCATGGTATTGGCACAAAAAAACCCACATAGATCAGTGGAACAGAATAGAGACTCTAGAAATGGACCCTCAACGTTATGGTCAACTAATCTTTGATAAAGCAGGAAAGAATATTGAATGGAAAAAAGACAGTCTCTTCAGTAAATGGTGCTGGGAAAATTGGACAGCCACATGTGGAGGAATGAAGCTGGACCATTCTCTTGCACCATACACAAAGATAAACTCAAAATGGATGAAAGACCTCAATGTGAGACAGGAATCCATCATAATCCTAGAGGAGAATATAGGCAGTAACCTCTTCCACACTGGCCACAGTAACTTCTTTCAAGACACATTTCCAAAGGCCAGGGAAACAAAAGCAAAAATGAACTTTGGGGACTTCATCAAGATAAAAAGCTTCTGCACAGCAAAGGAAAGAGTCAACAAAACAAAGAGACACTTCTTCAAATAATACATACAAATGGTTAACAGACACATGAAAAAATGTTGAACATCACTCACTAGTCATCAAAGAAATACAAATCAAAACCACAGTGAGATACCAACTTACATCTGTTAGAATGGCAAAAATTAACAAGCAGGAAACAACAAATTTTGGCCAGGACATGGAGAAAGGGGAATCCTCGTACACTGTGGATGGGAATGCAAGCTGGTACAGCCACTCTGGAAAACAGTATGGAGGTTCTTCAAGAAGTTAAAAATAGAGCTAACCCTATGTCCCAGAAATTGTACTATTAGGTATTTACTCCAAAGATACAGATGTTGTGAAATGAAGGGAAACATGCACCCCAATGTTCACAGCAGCAATGTTCACAATAGCCAAACTGTGGAAAGAGCTGAGATGTCCATCAACAGATGAATGGATAAAAAATATGTGGTCATTTATACAATGAAATATTAATCAGCCATCAGAAAGGATGAATAACTACCATTTGCATCAACATGGATGGAACTGGAGGGGGTTATGCTAAGTCAAATAAGTCAAGCAGAGAAAGACAATTATCATATGGCTTCACTCATATGTGTAACATATGGATATCATGGAGGATCATAGGGGAAGGAAGGGAAAACTGAATGGTAAGAAATCAGAGGGGGAGACAAACCATGAGAGACTGGACTCCAGGAAATAAACTGAGGGTTTCAGATGTCAGGTGGTGGTGAAATGGGGTAACAGGGTGATGGGCATTAAGGAGGTCACATGTTGTGATGAGCACTGTGTGTTTCATTCAATTAATGAATCATTGAACACTACATCAAAAACTAATGATGTACTATATGTTGGCTAACTGAACATAATAAAAAAAATTAAAAAAAAAAAGAATGGATGCTGTATTTTTTAAATGCTTTTTCTGGGGGTACCTGGGTGGCTCAGTCATTAAGCATCTGCCTTCAGCTCAGGTCATGATCCCAGGGTCCTGGGATCGAGCCTCACATCAGGCTCCCTGCTAGGTGGGAGGCCTGCTTCTCCCTCTTCCTCTCCCCCTGCTTGTGTTCCCTCTCTCACTGTGTCTCTGTCAAATAAATAAATAAAATCTTTTTAAAAAATGCTTTTTCTGTATCAGTTGAGAGGATCATGTGGTTCTTGTCTTTTATTAATGTGCGCTATCACATTGATTGATTTGCGAATGTTGAACCACACTTGCATCCCAGGAATAAATCCCACCGGGTCATGATGGATAATCCTTTTAATGTACTGTTGGATCCTATTGGCCAGGATCATGATGAGTATTTTGGCATCCACGTTCATCAGGGATATTGGTCTGTAATTCTCCTTTTTGATGGGGCCTTTGCCTGGTTTTTGGGATCAGGGTAATGCTGGCCTTATAGAATGAATTTGGAAGTTCTCCTTCCATTTCTACTTTTTGGAACACCTTCAGTAGAATAGGTATGATTTCATCTTTAAATGTTTGGTAGAATTCCCCAGGGAAGCTGTCTGGCCCTAGACTCTTGTTTTTTGGGAGGTTTTGGTCACTGCTTCAACTTCGTTTCTGGTTATTGGTCTGTTCAGATTTTCTACCTCTTCCTGTGTCAGTCTTGGTAGTTTATAAGTTTCCAGGAATTCATCCATTTCTTTCAGATTGCCTAATTTGTTGGCATATAGTTGCTCATAATATGTCCTATAACTGTCTGTATGTCTTTGCTGTTGGTCATGATCTCTCCCTTTTCATTCATGATTTTATTGATTTGGGTTCTTTCTCTTTTCCTTTGGATATGTCTGGCCAGAGGTTTATCGATCTTATTTAATTCTTTCAAGGAACCAGCCTCTAGTTTTGTTGATATGTTCTTCTGTTCTTCTGCCTTCCACTTCATTGATTTCTGCTCTAATCTTTATTATTTCTCTTCTCCTGCTTCGTTTAGGTTTTATTTGCTCTTCTTTCTCCAGGTCTTTTAGGTGTAGGGTTAGGTTGTGTATTTGGGATTTTTCTAATTTTTTGAATTAAATTGGTTTGCTTGGGTTCCTATGTATTTCCTTCTTAGGATCACCTTTGCTCTATCCCATAGGTTTTGGACCAATCTGTTTTTATTCTCATTAGTTTGCATGAATTGTTTAAGTTCTTCATTTATTTCCTCATTGACCCATTCATTCTTTAGCAGGATACTCTTTAACCTCCAAGTGTTTGAATTCCTTCCAATTTTGTTCTTGTTACTGAGTTCCAGGTTCAAACATTGTGGTATGAAAATATGTAGCGAATAATCTCAATCTTTTGGTATTCATTGAGACCTGATTTGTGACCCACTAAGTGATCTATTCTGGAGGAAGTTCCATGTGCACTAGAGAAGAATAAGTATTCTGTTGTTTTAGGGTGGAATGTTCTGTATATATCGGGGAAGTCTGCCTGGTCCAGTGTATCATTCAAAGCCCTTGTTTCCTTGTTAGATGATCTGCCCATTGTTGTGAATGGGGTGTTGAAGTCCCCTACTATTAATGCATCATTATCAATATGTTTCTTAATTTAGTTAGTAATTTGTTTATATAATTGGCTGCTCCCACCTTGGGGGCATAGATATTTACAATTGCTAGATCTTCTTGTTGGATAGACCCTTTAAGTAGAATATAGTGTCCCTCTATATCTCTTATTACCATCTTTATTTTTAAATCTAATTTATCTGATTTGATCTGATTTATCTAATTTATCTGATATGAAGATATGAAGCTACCCTAGCTTTCTTTTGAGGTCCATTAGCGTGGTAAATGGTTCTCCATCCCCTCACTTTCAGTCTGGGTGTGTCTTTAGGTCTAAAATCAGTCTCTGGCAGACAGCTTATGAATGGGTCTTATTTTTTCATCCAAATCTGATGCCCTATGTCTTTTAGTTGGAGCATTTCGCCCATTTATATTCAGAGTAACCATTGAAAGATATGAATTTAGTGCCATTGTATTGCCTATAAAGTTCAAGTTCCTGTAGATTGTCTCTGTTTCTTTCTGGTCTATGTTACTCGTTGGGTCTCTCTTTGCTTACAGCAGCCCCCTTAATATTTCTTGCAGGGCTGCCTTGGTGGTTACACATTCTTTCAGTTTCTGTCTGTCCTGGAAGCTCATAATCTCTCAATCCATTCTGAATGATAGCCTTGCTGGATAAAGTATTCTTGGCTGCATGTTCTTCTCATTTAGTACCTTGTATATATCTTGCCAGCCCTTTCTGGCCTGCCAGGTTTCTGTGGATAGGTCTGATGTTATTCTGATGGTCCTCCCTCCATATGTAAGGAGCCTCCTCTACCTAGCTGCTCTCACGATATCTTCTTTGGCTCTAAGATTTGCAAGCTTTACTATTATGTCAGGTTGTTGATCTATTTTTATTGATTTTGGGAGGGGTCCTCTCTGCCTCTTGGACATGAATGCTTGTTCCCTTCACCAGATTAGGATAGTTCTCAGCCATGGGATTTGCCCCAATATACTTTCTATCTCTCTTTCTTTTTCTATGCCTTCTGGAATCCCAATAATTCTGACACTGGTTCATTTCAAGGCATCATTAAATTCTTGAAGCCTTTCTTCATGGGCTATTAGCTGTCTTTCTCTCTTTTCCTCAAGTTCCTTCCTTTCCATCAGCCTGTCCTCTAGATCACTTATTCTTTCTTCTTCCACATTGACCCTAGCTGCTAGAGCATCCAATTTACACTGTATCTCTTTCATAGCATTTTTAAGTTCAGCCTGATTAGATCTCATTTCTGCCCTTAGAAATTCTGTACTATTACTTATGCTTTTCTCAAGCCTAGCTATTAAATTTATAATTGCTATCCTGAATTCCATCTCTGACATCTTGCTTATATCCATATCAATTAGCTCTGTGGCAGAGAATATTGCCTCTGGTTCTTTCCTTTGTTTTGAATTCCTCCTTCTAGTCATTCTGCCCAGGAATGATGGTTGAGTGAATGAACAGAGTCCAAAATATCATCTATGACCCAAGCAAAATGCACCCTAGAAAAAATCCAAAGTGGTCAGAAGACACTACAGGAAAGCAAACAAAGCCAAAATGAAACAAAACAATAAAAAACCAGGGAGAGACTATAATGTCACAGGGTGGACAAAGCAGGGTGATCCACTTGTTCCTGATTGAGTTTTGGTCTCTGTGTTAGAAGATACTACATCCATAAGTAAGTAAATAAATAAATAAATAAATAAATAAATAAATAATAAAAAATTTAAAAAAGAAGACACTACATCCCAAAATTACAAAGAAAGCAAAATTACATATATGTTTATATAAAAAATTAAGTAGAGTGAAAAAAGGACTAGAATGAAGCATACAGCTATAAAATGTGATGTGAAAAAATAAAAGTTAAAAAGCGACTTAAAAAAATAAGTTGGTAAAATAAGAATCTGGTTGAAACAGGAAAAAGGGGAAAAAAAAGACAAAGAAATGGAAAATTTTAGACTGAAGGGAAAACGAGTTGCTAGGAAACAACTAGAGCTCAATATACTATTTGCCTCCGGTGCAGGAGTTTTACATTTTGGGATCCATAAGCTTGTCATTTACCTGTTCTTCCAGTCTGTCTTCTTGGGGAGGGGCCTGCTGTGCTGCTTTCTCAGGTGTCTTTGCCTGGGCAGAGTTGCCCCACCCCTTGTCAGGGGGATGGGCTCAATGTAAGCTGGTCATCTTTGTGGCTTTTTTCCCTTCGTGGCTTTTCTAGCCTCTTCAGAGGGTCAGAGCAAAAACGGCCATGCCTGGATATTGCGGTCCCCCTCTTCAATAAACCCTCTAGGGCAACCAGTTTCCACTTCTGTGTGTGCCAAACTCTGCAGAGTCCCACTGTTCATGCCCACTGCAATCCTCCCAGGGGGCGTCCCAGGGACCTGGGAGCATCACTGAGCTTTGTGTCTTTGTGACTGCAAGCAGTTGTGGGCTCCCACCTGCACCCTGCTCCTCTGTTCCCAGGTCATGGCTGGGTGCCACCCTACTGTCCTTTCCAGGGCCACCACCACCCTGAGAGGTGTTGCCCAGTCGTGGGCGCAGCCCTTTTGTCCCTCCCAGGGAATGGTAAATGGCCCACACATTCCAGTCCTTTTCAGGGTGCTCAGGCAAAGAGCCATCTCCCTATTGGCCTGGCTCATGGTTTATGGAGACCAGAGCTGAGATTCCCTCCTGGGCTCACTGACCATAACCAATTTCCCTGCTCCACTGCTTGCATACTCTATCGGTTCAGGCACCCCCATTCTTTCTGTGTCTCCTGGAATCCTGAGACCACAGTGACCCACCTAGAATTCTGCCCTTTTCATCCCCCAAGCATCTTTCAGAAAGGGACGTCTCTCAGTAAAGCAGATTTCTAAGGGTTCCAAATTTGCACTCTGGTGTTATATCATTTTCCAGTAGCCAGCTATAAAGACTCCGTCCCTGCTCCATTTATCTTCCATTATTTCCCCACAGATTCACGACTCTGTACCTCCTACCTTGCAAAAAGTTGTTTTTCTGCTTGTAAAGTTCTAGATATATTTTCTTATCTCTCAGGCTGAATTCATGGGTATTCAGAATGGTTTGATAGATATCCAATTAATTTGAGGGACCAGATGAAATGAGGTCCCCTACTTTCACCATCTTGCCTCCCCAATGTTTGTTCTTCCAATCCATGACCAATTGAATGCTTTTCCATATCTTTGTGTCATCTTCAGTTTCTTTTATAAGTGTTCTATAGTTTGCACAGTATTGATCTTTCACCTCTTTGGTTAGGTTTATTCCTAGGCATCTTATGGTATTTGGTGCAATTGTAAATGGGATGGATTCCTTGATTTTTCTTTCTGCTGCTGCATTATTGGTGTATAGAAATGCAACAGATTTCTGTACACTGATTTTATATCCTGTGACTTAGCTGAATTCAAATATCAATTCTAGCAATATTTTTTTGTGTGTGCGGAATCTTTCAGGTTTTCTACATAGAGTATAATGTCATCTGTGAAGAGTGAAAGTTTGACTTTTTCCTTGCAGATTTGGATGTCTTTTATTTTGTTGTCTGATTGCTGAGGCTAGAACTTCCAGGACTATGTTGAACAACAGTGATGAGAGCAGACATCCCTATCCCGTTCCTGACCCTAGAGGAAAGCTCTCAGGTTTCTTTCTTTTTTTTTTTTTTCCCATTGAGGATGATATTAGCTATGGGTCTTTTGTGTATGGCCTTTATGATGTTGAGTTATGTTCTTTCTATATCTACTTTCTTGAGAGTTTTGACCAAGAAAGGATGCTGTATTTTGTTAAATGTTTTTTTTTTCTGCAACTTTGAGAGGATAATATGGTTCTTATCCTTTCTTTTATGAATGTGGTGTATCATGGTAATTAATTTATAGTTATTGAACCACCCCTGAAACCCAGGATTAAATCCTACTTGACTGTGGTGAATAATTCTTTTAAAGTATTGTTGGATTTGATTTGCTAGTATTTTGTTGAGAATTTTTGCATCCATATTCATCAGGGATATTGGTTTGTAATTCTTTTTAGTGTGGTCTTCATCTGGTTTTGTAATCAAGGTAATGCTGGCTTCATAGAATGATTTTAGAAGTTTTCCTATTTTTTGGAATAGTTCAGAAGAACAGTTATTAATCTTCCTTAAATGCTTGTTAGAATTCTCCTGGGAAGTCATCCAGCCCTGGATTTTGTTTGTTGGGGGATTTTTGATTACTGATTCAGTTTCTTTGCTGGTTATGCATCTAATCAGATTTCCTATTTTTTCCTGTTTCAGTTTTGGTAGTTTATATGTTTCAAAGAATATATCCATTTCTTTCAGATTGCCCAATTTGGTGGCATATAATTGTTTGTAATATTCTTGTATAATTGTTTGTATTTCTGTGGTGTTGGTTGTGATCTTTCCTCTTTCATTCATGATTTTATTAATTTGGGTCTTTTCTCGTTTATCAATTTTGTTAATTCTTTCAAAGAACCAGCGGCTATTTTTGTTGATATGTACTACTGGTTTTTTTTTTTTTTTTAAGTTTCTGTATCAATTATTTCTTTTTTTTTTTTAAAGATTTTTTTATTTATTTATCTGAGACAGAGAGAATGAGAGAGACAGAGACCACAGGAGAGGGGGGAGGGTCACAGGGAGAAGCAGACTCCCTGCCGAGCAGGGAGCCCGATGTGGGACTCGATCCAGGAACTCCAGGATCATGACCTGAGCCGAAGGCAGTCGCTTAACCAACTGAGCCACCCAGGCGCCCTCAAGTATTTCTGCTCTAATCTTATTATTTCCCTTCTTCTGCTGTTTTTAGGCTTTATTTGCTGTTCTTTTTCCAGCTGCTTTAGGTGTAAAGCTGGATTGTGTATTTGAGATTTTTCTTGCTTCTTGAGGAAGGCCTGCATTGCTATATACTTTCATCTTAGGACTGCCTTTGCTGCATCCCAAAGGTTTTGAACTATTGTGTTTTCATTTTCATTTACTTCCATGTATTTTTTAATTTCTTCTTTAATTTCCTGGTTAACCCATTCATTCTTTAGTAGGATGTTCTTTCTTCCATGTATTTGTGGCCTTTCCAAATTTTTTCTTGTGGCTGATTTCAAGTTTCATAGCCTTGTGGTCTGAAAATATGCATGGTATGCTCTCAGTCTTTCTTTATTTGTTGAGTCCTGATTTGTAACCCAGTATGTGATCTATTCTGGAGAATGTTCCATGTTCACTCATAAAGAATGTGTATTCTGCTCCTTTAGTATGATGTGCTCTAAATTTATCTGTTAAGTCCTTCTGGTCCAGTGTGTCATTCAAAGACATTGATTCCTTGTTGGTTTGCTGCTTAGATGGTTTGTCCATTATTGTAAGTGAGATGCTAAAATACCCTACTATCACTGTATTATTATCAATGAGTTTAAGTTTATTATTAATTGATTTATATATTTGGGTCTTACCAAGTTGGGGGCATAAATATTTATAATTGTTAGATCTTCTTGTTGGATAGACCCTTTATTATGATATAGTGCCCTTCTTCATCTCTTATTATAATCATTGTTTTAAAATCTAGTTTGTCTGCTATAAGTATGGCTACTCCAGCTTTCTTTAGATGCCCATTAGCATGATAAATGTTTTTCCATTCCTCACTTTCAATCTGGAAGTGCCTTTGTTTCTAAAACGAGTCTCTTGTAAGGGGCATATCAATGTGTCTTTTTTTTCCCCCTCTGTTCTTATATCTTATGTCTTTTGATTGGAGCATTTAGTCCATTTACATTCAGAGTAATTATTGATAGATGTGAATTTAGTGCCATTTTATTACCTGTAAAGTCACTGTTCCTGTAGAATATCTCTGTTCCTTTCTAGTCTTTGTTGCTTTTGGTCTCTCTTTCTCACTCACAGAGTCCCCTTTAATATTTCTTGCAGAGCTGGTTTAGTGTTCATGAACTCCTTTAATTTTTGTCTGGGAAAATCTATCTCTGCTTCCATTCTGAATGACAACCTTGCTGGATAAAGTGTTTTGGGCTGCATATATTTCCTATTTAGTACATTGAATATATCATGGCACTCTCTACTGGCCTGCCCAATTTCTGTAGATGGGTCTGCCACTAAGATCATGTGTCTACCCTTGTTGGTTAAGGACCTTTTGTCCCTAGCTGCTTCTTGAATTTTTTTTCTTTGTATTTTGCAAGTTTCACTATGATATATCTTAGTGTTAACCTGTTTTGTTGATTTTGAGGTGGGTTCTTTGTGTCTCCTGGACTTGAATGAACATTTCCTTCCCCAGATTAGGGAAATTTTCAGCTATAATTTGTTCAAATAAGCCTTCTGCCCCTTTTTCCCTCTCTTCTTCTGGGTATCCTGTGATAAGGATATTATTGTGCTTTATGGAATCGCTGAGTTCCCTATGTCTATATTTATGATCTAATAGTTTTTTCCCTCTTCTTTTCAACTTTGTTATTTTCCATAAGTTTATCTTCTATATCACCTATTCATTCCTCTGCTTTTTCCATCCTCATTGTGATTAAATCCAGGCAGTTTTGCATCTCAGTAATACCATTTTTTTTCTAATTTGACCTGACTAATTTTTAGGTCTCTTTTCTTCATAGCAAGTGTTTCTCTGATGTTTTCTATGCTTTCTTCAAGCCAAACTAGTATTCTTATGACTGTTGTTCTAAAGTCTTATTCAGACATATTGCTTATATCTGTTTAGAGCAAATCCTTGGCTACAATTTCCTCTTTATCATTCTTTTGGGGAGGATTGCTCCATCTTGTCATTTTGTCTAGAGTTTTTTTGTTTGTTTTGTTTTGGTTTTTAGTGTTATGAAAGCTTTTTATGTTTCCTGCTACTGAGAGTAATGCTATATTAAAAAGGGGTCATACACTGTCCAGGGTCTACTGCTTCAAGAAGAGTTTCTGGTGTATGCTGTGTGCACTCTGCTGTTGTGTTTTGTCCACTCATTCCCAGAGGTCAATCCTCTGCAGAGTTTTTTCCTTGCTTGCAGTGGGGAGCGTTCAGACCTTTAGCAAGGTGTGCTTTGATTTGTTTGTTAAAATTAGAGCAATTAAAAAAAACTGATCAAAAAAAAAAAGAAAAAGAAGAAAAAAAGCAAACAAACCAACAAACAAAAGTGATAAGGCTGATTCCAAAGAAAAAGAGGAAAAAAAAAGAAGTCTGATCTAAAAAACTGAGAAAAGGAAACAGACAAACAAACAAGCAAACAAAAAGCTATAAGCCTGATTCCAAAGACAAAAGAAAAAAAAAATAAGCCTGGTCCTATTTCCACCATAACTGAAGTTGATGTTTTGGAGCACTCTCTGATCAGTAGATTTGGTATAAGTGGGGGACTGTGTTGGTCCACTGGGGGAGAGGCCTACTGCACTGGCTCATAGTCCAACCTGCCCTAGTAAAGATGCCCTTGCAGGGTGCAGGGTGGTGGGGTTTGGTGCAAGTGCCTCCAGCCTCCATTGGGGGTTCTGTGTTGCTTGCTGAAGTCCAACTGTGCTAGTGGGTGTGTGTGGGGGGGTGGGGAGTGGAAGATGGTTTCATCCTGCCCTCTCACCCTGGGGAGGGGAACTTGCTCCTGCCACTGTTCAGAAAGCTCTCACAGAAAAGCAACAATCTCCCCTCCATCTCAGGTTTCCATCAGATACCTGCCCTCAACCTGTCTGTGCCCAGACCACCAGCATGACCAGCACCTCAGTTCTGTGTTTTATCTCTGGTGCACAGATGGGATTCCAAACTCCAAATCTTAAAGGACCTGGCAAGGTGGGGACCTACTCCCTTCCCCTGGAGGAGAGCCTCACAGCATTGCACCAGGCGTCAGTCTGTCCCAGAAAGGCAGTTGCATAGCCTTGCAAGTGCCTGGAGTCTATGGTGAAGCATAGCAAAAAGCTGCAACCAGGTTATCTGACCTGTGTGCATGTCTCTGTCCCCTGCTGTTGAATGGCCACTCAATGACACCTGCTAGGTCCCTTCTCTTTGGAAAGGAAATATAACCTCTTTCAAATGAACTGCAGAAAGGGGAACATTCTCTTCCAGTGCAACCCAGGGGATGCCCACACCATGCTGTCCACACTCTGCTCCAGGCCTTTACGCTCCCTTTCCCTGGGAGCACTCCAGTAAATGGTGTGGACTTCTAAAACCTCAGAATTTGAGATCAACTGTTTGCAAAAAACTTGGTATCATCAGTTCTTCTCAATTCCTCAGTCAATGGTCTTGAAGTGTTTTTCTTGCATGAACCTGACACACTGTTCTTTCTCCCCCCCCACCACGCCCCTCTCTCCCTGTTTTCTCTCTTGAAAAGGGCTCCCTCCCCTCTGCAGCACCATGGCTTTTCTTTCCCCCAGTTCATGTCTCTGCACCTCGCACCTGCCACTTTCTCTCCCTCTGATTGTACAGATTGTTATTTTAATTCTCAGATTGATTTCCTAGTTGTCTAAAATGATTTGATGTTGATCTAGCTGTGTTTGAGGAATAAGGCAAGTCCAGGGTCTCCCTATTACTCTGCCATCTTAACTTCGTACCCCCCCAAATAATAACTTTAAATGAAAATTGTAACTATACTCCAAATAAAATACAGATTGGCCAAGTGAATTTAAAAATTGACTCTACTGGGGTGAGTGGGTGGCTCAGTCTGTTAAGTGTCTGCCTTTGGCTTAGGTCATGATACCTGGGTCCTGGGATTGAGCCACACATCAGGCTCTCTGCTCAGTGGAGAGACTGCTTCTCCGTCTCCCTCTGCCTGCCACTCTGCCTACTTATGCTCTCTCTCTGTCAAATAAATAAACAAAATCTTAAAAAAAAATGACTCTACTATAGGCTGAATAGAAGTACACTGCAAAATAAAACATAAGTTGAAAACAAAAGGATAAAAAAATATGGCATGCTAACATTACTCAAAAAAGCAGGAATGGCTTATTACTATCAGAAAAACTTCATAACAAAAAAAAATTCTAGTGACAAAGAGGCACATTACATAAAAGGATAAGCCCACCAAAACATAGCAATCCTAGATGTGTATTCACATAACAAGAGGGCTGCAAAATACATGATATAAAATCTGGTGAAGCTGAAAGGAAAAATAGATGAATTCACAAATATAGTTTGATATTTCAAATTCCCATTACCAGTAATTGGTAGAACTACTATATAGAAAATTAGCAAAGATATTGAACTCAACAACATATTAGTTAATAGGATCTAATTG
Organism: Neomonachus schauinslandi; assembly: GCF_002201575.2. Classification (NCBI taxonomy): domain Eukaryota; kingdom Metazoa; phylum Chordata; class Mammalia; order Carnivora; family Phocidae; genus Neomonachus; species Neomonachus schauinslandi. Next base: position 48,330,497 of record NC_058419.1, on the reverse strand, counting down.
ACATCTATGGAACACTTTACTTAATAACAGAAGAATACACATTCTTTGCAAGTGTTCATGGAATGTTCACCAAGATATACCATGTCTTGGATATTCAACTTCAACTTATTTTTAAAAGTTGAAATAATATAAATATTTTCTCTGATCATTATGGATACAAAGTAGATATGATAATAGAAAGACAACAGGAAGATCTACAAATACTTGGAAATGTTCTTAAAAATATAAATTCAAAGAAACCAAAGAAGAAATTCAAAAGAAAGAGGTCAAAGTGAAGTCTAAAGAAAATAAAACGTTAAACAGAACTAGATGAAAATAAAACACATAAAAATTTTGGGATATAACTACAGCAGTGTTGTAAAGGAAATTTATAGTACAAAATGCTTACATTAGAAAAAAAGAAAGTCGTCAAAAAAGGAGGAAAGGAGAAAGAAACCTAACACAAGCAAAAAGAATATACAGTAAGAGCAGAAATCAATGAGATTGCAAACAGGAAAATAATAGAGAAAACAAACCATTAACTAGTTATTCAAAAATTTTGATACAATTCATAAATCTCTAGCAAAACTGAAAAAGATACAAACAGAAAAGACACTGATAGCCAAAATCAGGAACAAAACAGAGATTTCAACACAGAACTAGCAACTATCAAAAAAAATAATAATAATATAAAAAATTATGGTATTAAATTGGGCAATTCAAAAGAAATGGACCAATTCTTTGAAATTCACATATCACCAAAACGCAACTAAGATGAAATAGTGTAAATAGTCCTATAACAATTAAGAACATATAATTTATAATTAAAAATCTTCAAACAAAATTTCAATACCAGATGGTTTCACTGGACAATTCTATAAAATATTTATGAATACCAATAGTACACAATTGTTCAATTACCTTCTATTCATATTATTGGTGAAGGAGGGGCTCCCACCCAAAATAATAAGAGATGGCAGAACACCCAACACCCAACAATGGAAAGATTATATTTGCAGTTTATTAGTGACATATACTCACATCCTGGGGAAGAAGAACATGGGAAACCATGCAGGGCTGCATAAGGGTTGTACTCAGGAATAGATTGAACCAACGGAGGTTGTGGAAGGCAGGCTTTATAGTAATTAAAGGGTGATGTGATCTTTGTTTTTGTTTGTTTTGTTTTGTTTTGTTTTGTTTTAGGAGGATGCAATTTTCTTGTTTGAATAATTTCAAAGGCACACAGTAAAGTGAAACCCATTAGTTTGAGGACTGGGTGGGTGGCAGCTGATCTGGCTGATAGGGGAACTAGATAGTGCAGGAAACTTTCCCTTTGGATTGGGGGCCTATCTGGTGAAAGCAAGAGAATGCATGGCTAAGCTTTTGAGGCCATATGATCTTCAAAGTTAGAAAGGCAGCATATGAAATTTTAGTGCTTATAATACAACAGCTTCTTCCAGAAAATAGGTGAGAACACTTTTCAATTAATTTTATGAGGTCATTATACACTAATAATAAAACCAGACAAAAGCAGGGACAAAAAGAAAGTTACAAACCAATATCTCTCATGAACTTATATGCAAAAAGTAATCAATATAATATAAGGAAACTGAAGTCAGCAATGTATAAAAAAAATTATGCAATATGACCAACTGGGATTTATTCCAAGTATGCAAGATTGCTCAACATTAAAAAATCAATCAATGTGGCAGGGCTGACACAAGTTACTTAACTTGCTCGGAGGAAGCCCCACAGCCTTGTGCTCTGGTGAGAATGCCCTTCTCAGTCAAGCTGCTGCATTCCCAGTGCATCAGGCCCCTCAAGAAGACCAGCACAAGCCATTGCCCACATCACATCTTTAAAACCTGGAGTTTTAAAGGTCAGCCGGCTTGTCAGGGATAGAACCAGGAGGGCACTGCACTGCTCCTGGAGAGAACGGAGGCAAAAAACCTGGAGGCAGACAGTGTGAAAACAACAAACTAAAAAATGCCTGGGACACACAATGGGGAGATAATTTTCTCTTCTCAGAATGCTTCCCTGAGAGCAGTGTGCACAGAGACCCCTCTCTGGGGAAAATGGAGCTAGCTGGTGTTATTTCCCTCCCTCCCCCAGAATAAAAACAGATACCCACAGGAAACAGCACAGGGCCAACAGAGCCTCCATAACTTACAAGTCCCACACCCCTGCACTCTGAAAGGACTGCCCTTCTCAGTCAAGCTGCCTGAGTCTCATCATTACAGGCCCCTTCCCCAGAAGACCAGCAGAATCCACTGCCTACACCACATCTCCTGACCAGATTCTGCAGGGCTTCTTTTTTACTGGAAGTAGTATCAGGTCTCATTGAACAAACAGACAAGTGCACACCTAGTTAAAACTCATCTCATTCTGGTCAAAGACCAAATACTGCTCACTGCAGACAAGGAAATCCTCTGCAGATGACTGGCCTGAAGAATAAAGTAGCCAAAGCACAACAGCAGAGCACACACAGCACACACCAGAGACATTCCATGAAGCACCAAGCACTGGACACTATGTGATCTCTTCTTCACAAAGCCATTACTCTCAGAAGCAAGAAACAACTGGCTTTTCTAACACAGAAGAAGGTAGAAACTCAGACAAAATGCCATGATGAAGGAATTCATCCCAAATGAGACAACAATATAAGGCCATGGCCAGAGATCTAAATGAAACAGATGTAAGTAACAACCTGATGGAGAATTTTAAGTAACAATCATAAGGATACTCATTGGGTTTTGGAAAAGAATGGAAGAAACAGGGAGACACTTACCACAGATATAAAAGAGTTAAAAAAGAGGGGCGCCTGGGTGGCTCAGTTGATTAAGTGTCTGCCTTCGGCTCAGGTCATGATTCCAGGGTCCTGAGATCAAGCCCCACATCAGGCTCCTCACTCTCTCTCGCTATCTCTGTCTCTCTCTCAATTAAAAAAATAGTTAAAAAAGAATAAATCAGAAATTAAGAATGCAATAAATGATTTGGAAACAAGTTTGGTGCAATGAACAACAGTCTGGAAGAAGCAGAGGAAAGAATTAGTGATACAGAAGACAAAATAATGGAAAATGATGAAGCTGAAAAAAAGAGAGAAAGAAGATTTATGGAACATGAGAATGGACTTAAGGAACTCTGTGACTCCATAAAATATAATAACATTTAAATTATAGGAGTCCCAGAAGAAGAAGAAAGAGAAAAGTGGCAAAAATGTTATTTGAGGAAATAGCTGAAAATTTACCTAACCTGGGGAAGGAAACAGACAACCAGATCCAGGAGGCACAAAGAAGTCCCATCAAAATCAACAAAGGGGGCGCCTGGGTGGCTCAGTTGGTTAAGCGACTGCTTCGGCTCAGGTCATGATCCTGGAGTCCCTGGATTGAGTCCCGCATTGGGCTCCCTGCTCAGCAGGGAGTCTGCTTCTCCCTCTGACCCTCCCAACCCTCCCCCCTCTCATGTGCTCTCTCTCTCAAATAAATAAATAAAATCTTAAAAAAAAAATCAACAAAGGCAGGCCAACACCAGGACATAATGCACTTAAATTTGCAAAACAGAGTGATAAAGAAAAATAATCTTAAAAACAACAAGACAAAAGAAGTCCTCAAATTACAAGGGAAGACCCATAAGGCTAGTTGGAGATTTCTCAACAGAAACTTGGCAAGCCAGAAGGGAGTAGCATGATGTATTCAAAGTACTGAATGGGAAAAATCTGTAGCCAAGAATACTCTATTCCAAAAGGCTATCATTCAGAATAGAAGGAGAAATAAAGAGTTTCCTAGACAAAAACTAAAGGAACTCTTGACCACTAAACCAGGTCTGCAAGAAATATTAAAGGGAACTTTTTCAGTGAAAAGGAGAGACCAAAAGTGACAAGAACAAGTAAGTATCAGAGAAAATCTCCAGAAACAATGGCAAAGCAAGTCATAAAATGACATATCTATCAATAATTACTCTGAATGTAAATGGACTAAATGTCCAATCAAAAGACATGGGATGTAAGAATGGATGAAAAACAAGATCCATCTGTATGCTGCCTACAAGAGACTCATTTTATATTTAAAAACACATGCAGATTGAAGGTGAGAGGATGAAGAAACGTTTATCACAAAGATAGACATCAAAAGAAAGCCAGAGTACCAATACATATATCAGAAAAACTATATTTTAAACCAGAAACTGAAACAAGAGATGAGGAAGGGCACTATATAATAATAAGGGGGAAGATCCGACAAGAAGATCTAACAATTGTAAATACTTATGCACCCAACATGGGAGCATCCAAATGTATAAAGCAATTGATAACAAACATAAAGGAGCTCATTGATGATAATACAATAATAGTAGGGGACTTCAACACCCCCATCACATCAATGGAGAGATCATCCAAGCAGAAAATCAACAAGGAAACAAAGGCTTTGATTGACACACTGGACTAGATGGATTTAACAGATATATTCAGAAGATTTCATCCTAAAACAGCAGAATATGTATTTTTTTTCAAGTGCACATGAGACATTCTCCAGAATAAATCACATACTGGGTCACAAATCAGGTCTCTACTGCTACAAAAAGATTGAGATCATACCATGCATGTTTTCAGACAAGAATGCTATGAAACCTTAAGTCAACCACAGGAAAATATTTGGAAAGACCACAAATACATGGAGGTTAAAGAACACCCTACTAAAGAATGAATGGGTCAGCCAAGAAAATTTAAAAATAAATTAAAAATTACATAAAAGCAAATGAAAATGAAAACATGATGATCCAAAACATTTGGGATGCAGCAAAAGCGGTCATAAGAGGGGAGTATATAGCAATATAGGCTTACCAAAAGAAGCAAGAAAAATATTAAATAAACAATCTAATCTTACACCAAAAAGAGCTAGAAAAAGAGCAACAAACAAAGTCTAAAGTCAGTAGAAAGATGGAAATAATAAAGATTAGAGCAGAAATGATATAGAAACTAAAAAACAATAGAACAGATCTATGAAATCAGGAGCTGGTTCTTTGAAAAAACAATAATAAATTGATAAACCTCAAGCCAGATTTATCAAAAAGAGAAGAGAAAGGACACAAATAAATAAAATCACAAATAAGAGAGGATAAATAACAATCATCAACAAGAAATATGAACAAGTATAAGAGAATATTATGAAAAACCATATGGTAAAATTTGACAACTTGGAAGAAATAGATAAATTCCTAGAAAAATATATACTAATAAAACTGAAACAGGGAGAAATAGAAAACTCAAACAGACTGATAACCAGCAAAGAAATTGAATTAGTAATAAAAAATTGCCCAACAAACGAAAGTTCAGGATGAGATGGCTTCACAGGCAAATTCCACCAAGTATTTAATGAATTACTCCCCCTTCTTCTCAAAATATTCCAAAAAATAGAAAAGGAAGGAAAACTTGCAAACTCATTTTAAGTTGCCAGCATTACCCTGATAACAAACCAGATAAAGACTCCACTAAAAAATAGAACTAGAAACCAATATACACCTGATGAACATGGATGCAAGAATTCTCAATAAAATACTAGGAAAACGAACCCCACAATACATTAAAAGAATCATTCACCATGCTCAAGTAGAATTTATTCCTGGGTTGCAAATGTGGTTCAATATTGGCAAATCAATCAATATGATATACTACATTAATAAAAGAAAATATAGGAATCATATGATCATTTCAATAGATACAGAAAAAGCATTTGACAAAGTACAGCATCCATTCATAAGAACCCTCAAAAATGTATGTTTAGAGGAAACATAATTCAACATAATAAAGACCATATATGAAAACCCAAAGCTAATATCATCCTCAATGGGGAAAAACTGAGGGCTTTTCCTCTACATTCAAGAACAAGAGAGAGGTGTCCACTCTTACTACTGTTATTTAATATCATAGTGGAAGTCCTAGCCATAACAATCAAACAAGAAGGAATAAAAAGCATCCAAATAGGCAAGGGAGAAGCCAATCTTTCACTATTTGCTATAGTGAAAAATTTCTATGGAAATTTTTCTACGTAGACTATGATAGTCTACATAGAAAACTTGAAATAATCCACCAAAAATCTTTTTAGAAGTGATACACAAATTCAGTAAAGTTGTAGGATACAAAATCATTGTTACAGACATCTGTTGTATCTCTGTACACCAATAATGAGGCAGTAGAAAAAAAGGAACTAAGGAATCAATCTCATTTATAATTGTGCCAAAAACCAAAAGATACCTAGGAATAAACCTAAACAAAGAGGTGAAAAACTTGTACTCTGAAACTATAAAATACTGGTGAAAGAACTTGAAGAAGACACAAAGAAATGGAAAAACATTCCATGCTCATGAAGCAGAATAACAAATATTGTTAAAATGCCTATACTACCCAAAGCAACCTACACATTCAATGCAATCCTCATCAAAATACCACCAAGTTTTTTTCAGAGAGTTAGAACAAACTACCCTAAAATTTCTATGGAACTACAAAAAATCCCAAATAGTAAAGCAATCTTGAAAAAGAAAGCAAAGCTGGATTCCAAACTTCAAGTTATATTACAATGCTGTAGTGATCAAAACAGATTGCTGGCACAGAAACAGGCACATAGATCAATAGAACAGAATAGAAAATTAAAAAATGAACCCACAAATGTATGGTGAATTAATCTTTGACAAAGCAGGAAAGAATATCCAATGGAAGAAAAGCAATCTAGTCAACAAATGGTGTTGGGAAAACTGGACAGCAACATGTGAAAGGATAGAACAGGATGATCTGAGTATACATACCGTACACAAAAATAAACTCAAAATGGATTAAGGATCTAAATGTGAGACATGAAACCATTAAAATCCTAGAGAACACAAGCAGTAATTCCTTTGACATCTGCAGTAGCAACTTCTTACTAGATATGTCTCCTGAGGCAAGAGAAATAAAAGAAAGAAATAAACTATTGGAACTTCATCAAAATAAAAAGTTTCTGCACAGTGAAGGAAACAAATCAACAAAACTAAAAGGCAACCTACAGAATGGGAGAAATATTTGCAAATGACATATGTGATAAAGGGTTACTATCCAAAATATACAAACAACTTATACAACTCAACATCCAAAAAAACAAATAATCCAATTAAAACCTGGGTGGAAGACACGAATAGACATTTCTCCAAAGAAGATATCCAGATGGCCAACAGACACAAGAAAAGATGCTCAACATCATTCACCATCAGGGAAATAGAAATCAAAACTGCAATGATCTAACATCTCACACCAGGCAGTATGGCTAAAATCAACACAAGAAACAACAGGTGTTGGCAAAGATGTTGAGAAAAGGGAGCCCTCCTACACTGTTGGTGGGAATGCAAACTGGTGCAGCCACTCTGAAAAACAGTATGGAGGTTCCTCAGAAAGTGAAAAATAGAACTATCTTACTATCCAGCGATTGCAGTACTGGGTATTTACACAAAGAATACAAAAATATGAATTCAAAGGGATACATGAATGCCAAAATTTATAGCAGCATTATCTACAATTGCCAAACTATGTAAACATCCCAAGTGTCCATGGACTGATGAATGGATAAAGAATTGGTGTATGTATATACAATGGAATATTACTCAGCCATAAAAAAGAACGGAATCTTCCCATTTGTAATGATGTGGATGGGGCTAGAGATTATTGTCAGTCAGAGAAAGACAAATACCATGTGATTTCACACATATGTGGAGGTTAAGAAACAAAACAAATAAGCATGGGGGGGAAAGGGGCAAGAGGCAAACCAAGAAACAGACTCTTACATACAGAGAACAAACTGATGGTTACCTGAGGGGAGGTGGGTGGGAGTATGTGTAAAATAGGTGATGGGGATTAAGGAAGGCACTTGATGTGATGAGCACCAGGTGTTGTATGGAAGTGTTGAATCACTATATTGTACACCTGAAACTAATATTACACTGTATTTTAACTAGATAACATTTTATCAAATATTACTAGAATTTAAATAAAATTTTTAAATAGATAAAAAAATATAGATCCATGTAATAGAAATGGTAACCCAAAAATACAAAACCCATCCAAATCTGCCCAATTGATATTTGAGAAAGCAAAAGAAAAGAAAAATCAAAGGAGAAAGGATATCATTTTCAACAATTAATGCATGAGAAATGAGACATCTATAGGCAAAAATAAATAAAAATACATACACACACAACACCACCACCACCAGCAAAACCTCAAATCAAAGCAGAAACAAACCAAAATTTTAAAAAGCACTCTCTATCTAAATGTCACACCTCATACAAAAATTAACTTGAAATTGATTATGGACTTGACACAGAAAACATTATCAATAGAACAAAAAATTGATAAATTGGACCTCATCAAAATTAAAAAAAAAATATTCTGGGGGCACCTGGGTGGTTCAGTCAGTTAAGTACCTGCCTTCAGCTCAGGTCATGATCCCAGGGTCCTGGGATAGAGCCCTGAGTCGGGCTCCCTGCCCCCAACCTGCTCCGGCTCTGTCTCTCTCTCTGTCTCTGTCTCTCTCAAGTAAATAAATAAAATCTTTAAAATAATATTCTGTAAAAGATCCTGTTAGGAGAATAAAAAGACAAGCTAAAGAATGGGAGCAAGTGTTCAAAAACCATATATCCAACAATGGAGTAGTATTTTGAAAAGAACTTTGAAAACTCATTGGTAGAAATCAAATTAGAAATGGACAAAAGGCATGAAAAGATATTTCACAAAGAGGTTATACAGATGACAAGCACATAAGATATTCAACTTCATTAGCCATTAGAGAAATGCAAATTAAAACCATAACTAGTTATCATTATAAACCTATCAGAATGGCTGAAATAAAAGAAAAATAGTGACAATACCACATTCTGGGAAGTATGTAGTAAAATAAGATAACTCATACATTGCTGGTGGGAATATAAAATGGTATAGCCACTCTGGAAAATGTTTTGGCAGTTTCTTATAAAATTAAACATGAAAATACTATAGACCCAGCATTGCACTCTTAAGAAATTTACCCAGAGAGGGGCGTCTGGGTGGCTCAATTGGTTGAGCGTCTGACTCTTGGTTTTTGGTTCAGGTCATGATCTCGTGGGTGGTGGGATTGAGCCCCAAGTCAGGCTCCACACTCAGTGGGGAGTCTGCTTGAAGATTCTCTCCCTCTGCCCCTCCCCCCACTCGTGTTTTCTCTCTCTCTCTGTGGGATAAATAAATCTTTAAAAAGGAAAAAAAAAGAAATCTACCCAGAGAAATGAAAACTTATTTTCATACAAAAATATTTATGGAAATGGTAATAATAGCTTTATTCATAATAACCCCAAAGTGAGAACAACCCAAATATCCTTCAATGTGTGAATGATTAAACAAAACTGTAATACTCCCATACTAACAAATACTCAACAATACTCAATAATAAAATGAATGAATTATTGACACACACAGCAGCTTGGATAAGTCTCCAGGGAATTATTCTGAGTGCAAAAAGCCAATCACAAAGGTCACATATTATATAACTTGATTTATATAACATTTTTGAAATGACAAAATTATAAAAATGGATAACAGATTAATGGTTGCCAGCCATTTGGGATAAAAGTTGGGGGTACTGGTAATACCTGTGGCAAAGAAAGGGTGAGGGATCCTTGTGGTGATGCAGCTTTTCTGTACTAATATCAATAACCTGAATTCCAATATTAAACTATAGTTTTGTAAGATGCTGCCATTGTAGGAACTTGGGAAAGGGGCACAAGTTATCTCTGTTATTTCTTACACCTATATGTGAATTTAAAATTATCTCAGAATAAGATGTTTAATTTAAAAAAAGTTCTCCACCCACCAGTGATGTGATTGTATTACCCAAAGTGGAAGAGAAGTGGAAGAACACACAGCTTTTATTTACTGAAGCAGTTGCTTGGGCTGGAAAATGTTACCCTTTCTGATAATGTTCCCTTCTGCACACTCCTTTACTGAAATAGCATGCAGCTAATTAAGTTTGTAAACACAAATATATCTCAAGTTCCTGAGCTTTTTATATTTCTTCCAGCTACATGTTCAGAATTTTATGGTTTTTAAAGGATTATTCTTAATGCATATATTTCTCTGTAGTTGTTATATGATGCACTTTATTATTATTATTATTATTACTATTATTTTATTTAGCTCAAACCTTGTGTTTAGCAAATAATAATTTGAGTAACATAAACCATGATAAAGAAACCAACAGGAACTTATGAGCTAGCAATTATTTTGCATAAAAGAAAGATAACAGGCCAGAACACTCATGTGTTACCTGTTTTGTGCTGCTGCAAGCAAACCTAGTTTGTAGAATTCCCTGTTATAGCTATACTGTTTCTCGGTGTTTTTTTTAATCATTTTGCATAATTATCACCAAGTTTCCTGTATCCTATTTCTTTGCTCTTTCTTGCATGCAGAACATGTTTCCTGCAATCTGTTCTCTTTTCCCTGAGTGTTTCTCTTAAAGAAATCAGTTTGCATTGACACTGCGTAGACATTAGAAGAGTCCTGCTGGGTGCCCTCACCATAACCTAATTTCCTTCCTATTTGTTCCATGGGAAATGGTTACCTGCAGTGTTTAAACACACTTTTAGACTGCTGATTCAGAACTAAACAACTTAATAAAAACATATAGAAAGGGGATTTGCAGGATCATTTGGAACATTAGAGCTTTTGCTCAAAGAATTTGTGAACAACAGAAGTAGTTATTTTTATAGTGACAGCCAAGTTTGGGATGCAGAAATTCAATTTTGCTATCATAGTTATGATATACTATGCATGACTCTTAGGTGACATTCTGCATCATGTTGGCATGTGTAATTATTTTAAACGTTCTTATTCACATAATATACTTCTCACAGTTTCTTAAAACAATATATTTTATTTCTGATGCATTTCTAATTAATTTTTAAAGATTTATTTATTTATTTGAGAGAGAGAGTGCACTAGCAGGGGGAGGGGCAAAGGGAGAGGGAGAGAGAATCTCAAGCAGACTCCCTGCTAAGCACAGAGCCTGACACGGGGCTTGATCTCATGACCCAGAGGTCACAACCAGGAATCAAATGTTTAACCAACTGTGCCACCCAGGCACCCGTGAAGAAATTTCTAATTAATCCTACAGACACTTCAGTAGGCTCTGAAGAGCTCTTGAGATTGATATTAAGCTTGGAATCATTTGAAGATGTGGTTATGGTTCAAGCAAAAATTTCTCATTATCAGATAGCTCTTTGGTGACTTCTGTGAAAAGAGATGCCAGGGGGCGTCTGGGTGGCTCAGTTGGTTAAGTGACTGCCTTCGGCTCAGGTCATGATCCTGGAGTCCCGGGATCAAGTCCCGCATCAGGCTCCCTGATCAGCAGGGAGTCTGCTTCTCCCTCTGACCCTCCCCCCTCTCATGTGCTCTCTCTCTCTCATTCTCTCTGTCTCAAATAAATAAAATCTTTAAAAAAAAAAAAGAAAGAAAGAAGCACAGAAAGTCAAACAAAATGGAGATACAAAAAATATATATATATGGTCCAAACAAAAGAACAAGACAAAACCTCAGAAAAAGAACTAAATGGAATAGAAATAAGCAATATGCCTGATAAAGAATTTAAAGTAATGGATGGGGGGGCAAGATGGAGGTGGTTTCATCTGGTCCCTCGAATTTAGCTGGATATCTATCAAACCATTCTGAACACACACGAATTCACCCTGAGATGTAAGAAGATTTATCTGAATCACTACAAACAGAAAAAAACAAATACTTTTTGCAAGGGAGGAGGTGCAAAGCATTGAATCTCCAGGGGAAATATTGGAAGATAAATAGAGGGGAGGAAGCCTCCATGAGCAGAATGAGCAGACACCGGAAAGTGATATAGCACCAGAGCAAAAAATCAGGACCCTTGGAAATCTGCTTTGGTGAGAGACACTCCTTTCTGAACAGGGCACAAGGGATGAACAGGGCAGAATTCTAGGTGGATCACTGTGGTCTCAGGATTCCAGGAGACTCAGAAAGAATGGAGGAGCCCGAACTGATAGAGTGCCCAAGAAGTGGAGCAGAGAGATTGGTTATGGTCCGTGAGCCCAGAAGGGACTCTCAGCTCTGGTCACCATAAACCATGAGCCAAGCCAGTATGGAGACTGATCTCTGCCTGAGCACCCAGAAAAGGACTAGAAGGTTCAGGCTATTTAACATCCTAAGGGAGATACAAAACGGCTTGTGCCCACAACAGTACAAAGCTCTCAGGGTGGTGTGGCCCATGAAAGGACACTGGTGCAAAACCCAGTATGAGCTGGGAGCTGTGGAGGAGGGTGCACATGCAGGCCCACAACCACTAGCAATTGCAAAGTCACAAAGTGCAGAGACACCCGTGGATCTGCCCCCTGGAGAACTACCCCCTGGAGAGGTGCAGCAGGCACAAATAGCGTGAGTCTGTGGAGTTCGGTACACACAGGAAATAAAGATAGTTTGATCTGGACGATTTATTGAAGAAAGGGGACTGCAACCTTGTGCTCTGGGCCACAGATTCCCAATGGCCATATTTGTTCTGACACTCTAAAGAGAAGCAGAAAGCCACCAAGGAAAAAAAGCCACACAGATGACCAGATCACATTAAGCTCATTCCCCTGACAAGGGGTGGGACAACTCCACCAAGGCAAAGACACCTGAGAAGCCAAGCAGCAGACCCTCTACCAGAAGACAGACTGGTGAATGATAAGCTTATTTCCCACAGGACTGTAAAACTCCAGAGCCAGGGCAAAATAATATAGGGAGTTCCAGGTGTTCCCTCACGACTCATTTATACTTCAGGCTAAAATTTTACATTTCTTCTTTTGTTTCTTTTCTTATTCTTTCTTTTTTTTTCCTTTTTCTTTATTTTTTACCCTGTTCCCATTTCAAATAGATGCTTATTTCCCAGTTTATGTTTTTAAGTCACTTTTTAACTTTTATTTTTTCATATCTACTTTTTACAGATTTATGCACCATACTAGCCCATTTTTCACTCTATTCAATTTTATCTTGATATATATAAGTTCTGATTTTGTTACAATTTTGGGATATAGTGTCTTCTAAAACACAGACCAAAAATCAATCAGAAACAGGCAGATCACCCTGCTTTCTCCACCCTGAGGGATTATAATCTCTCTCCCTACCCCCCCTTTTTTATTGTTTTAGATCACATTGGTTTGGTTGCGTATCTGTGGTAGATTTCAACCACTTCAGATTTTTTCTAGGGTGCATTTTCTTGGGTCATGGTTAATATTTTGGACTCTGTTCATTTGCTGAACCATCCCTCAACAGAATGACTAGGAGGAGGAAATTCAACAAAGAAAAGAATCAGAGACAATGTCCTCTGCCACAGAACTAATGGATATGGATATAAGCAAGATGACAGAGATAGAATTCAGGAGAGCAATCATGAAGTCAATAGCTAGGCTTGAAGAAAACATTACTGACAATATAGAATCTCTAAGGACAGAAATGAGATCTAATCAGGCCAAAATTAAAAATGCTATGAACGAGGTATAATCTAAACTAGATACTCTAACAGCCAGGGTGAATTAGGCAGAAGAGTGAATCAGTGATTTAGAAGATAAGCTGATAGAAAGGAAGGAAGTTGAGAAAGAGAAATGGGCAATTAGTAGACCATAGAATTAGACTTAGAGAGATCAGTGATGCCATGAAATGTTCCAATGTCAGAATTATTGGGATCCCCGAGGGGGTGGAGAGAGAGAGAGGACTAGAAGGTATATTTGAGCAAATCATAGCTGAGAACTTCCCTAATCTGGGGAAGGAAACAAGCATTTGAGTTCAAGAGGCAGAAAAGACCCTTCCCAAATCAATAAAAATAGATCAACACCCTGACATATAATACTGAAGCTTGCAAATCTTAGAGCTAAGGAAGTTATCCTGAGAGCAGCTAGAGGGAAGAGATTTCTTTTTTTTTTCCTTTTAAACAAAATTTATTGAGCTTATTGTTTGCTATGTCCCAGATTATGTCCTTTTTTAATTTTTTTTTATTATGTTATGTTAATCACCATACATTACATAAATAGTTTTTGATGTAGTGTTCGATGATTCATTATTTGCTTATAACACCCAGTGCTCCATGCAGAATGTGCCCACTTTAATACCTATCACCAGACTAACCCATCCTCCCAGCCCTCTCCCCTCTAGAACCCTCAGTTTGTTTTTCAGAGTCCAGCGTCTCTCATGGTTCATCTCCCCCTCCGATTTACCCCCCTTCATTCTTCCCCTCCTACTATCTTCTTCTTCTTCTTCCTTTTTTTTTTTTAACATATAATGTATTATTTGTTTCAGAGGTACAGATCTGTGATTCAACAGTCTTGCACAATTCACAGTGCTCACCATACCACATACCCTCTGCAATGCCTATCACCCAGCCACCCTATCCCTCCCACCCCCCACCACTCCAGCAACCCTCACTTTATTTCCTGAGATTAAAAATTCTTCATATCAGTGAGGTCATATGATACATGTCTTTCTCTGATTGACTTATTTCGCTCAGCATGACACTCCCCAGTTCCATCCATGTCATTGCAAATGGCAAGATTTTATTCCTTTTGATACCTGCATAATATTCCATTTTATATATATACCACATCTTCTTCATCCATTCATCAGTCGATGGACATCTTGCTCTTTCCACAGTTTGGCTATTGTGGACATTGCTGCTATAAACATCAGGGTGCATGTACCCCTTCGTATCCCTACATTTGTATTTTTGGGTAAATACCCAGTAGTACAATTGCTGGATCATAGGGTAGCTCTATTTTCAACTTTTTGAGGAACCTCCATACTGTTTTCCAGAGTGGCTCCACCAGCTTGCATTCCCACCAACAGTGTAGGAGGGTTCCCCTTTCTCCACATCCCTGCCAACATCTGTCGTTTCCTGAATTGTTAATTTTAGCCATTCTGAATGGTGTGAGGTGATATCTCATTGAGGTTTTGATTTGGATTTCCCTGATGCCGGGCAATGCTGAGCACTTTTTCATGTGTCTGTTGGCCATTTGGATGTCTTCTTTGGAAAAATGTCTGTTCATGTCTTCTGCCCATTTCTTGATTGGATCATTTGTTCTTTGGGTGTTGAGTTTGATACGTTCTTTATAGATTTTGGATACTAGCCCTTTATCTGATATGTCATTTGCAAATATCTTCTCCCATTCTGTCAGTTGTCTTCTAGTTTTTTTGACTGTTTGTTTTGCTGTGCAAAAGCTTTTTATTTTGATGAGGTCCCAATAGTTCATTTTTGCCTTCCTTCCCTTCCTTTGGCGATGTTTCTAGGAAGAAGTTGCTGCAACTGAGGTCAAAGAGGTTGTTGCCTGTGTTCTCCTTTAGGATGTTGATGGACTGCTGTCTCACATTTAGGTCTTTCAACCATTTGGAGTCTATTTTTGTGTGTGGTGTAAGGAAATGATCCAGTTTCATTCTTCTGCATGTGGCTGTCCAATTTTCCAAACACCATTTGTTGGAGAGACTGTCTTTTTTCCATTGGACATTCTTTCCCGCTTTCTCGAAGATTAGTTGACCATAGAGTTGAGGGTCCATTTCTGGGCTCTCTATTCTGTTCCATTGATCTATGTGTCTGTTTTGTGCCAGTACCATACTGTCTTGATGATAACAGCTTTGTAATAGAGCTTGAAGTCCGGAATTGTGATGCTGCCAGCTTTGCTTTTCTTTTTCAACATTCCTCTGGCTATTCAGGGTATTTTCTGGCTCCATACAAATTTTAGGATTATTTGTTCCATTTCTTTGAAAAAAGTGGATGGTATTTTGATGGGGATTGCATTGAATGTGTAGATTGCTCTAGGTAGCATTGACATCTTCACAATATTTGTTCTTCCAATCCATGAGCATGGAACGTTTTCCCATTTTTTTTGTGTCTTCCTCCATTTCTTTCATGAGTATTTTATAGTTTTCTAAGTACACGTTCTTTGCCTCTTTGGTTAGATTTATTCCTAGGTACCTTATGGTTTTGGGTGCAATTGTAAATGGAATCGACTCCTTAATTTCTCTTTCTTCTGTCTTGTTGTTGGTGTAGAGGAATGCCACTGATTTCTGTGCATTGATTTTATATCTGCCACTTGACTGAATTCCTGTATGAGTTCTAGCAGTTTTGAGGTGGAGTCTTTTGGGTTTTCCACATAAAGTATCATATCATCTGCAAACAGTGAGAGTTTGACTTCTTCTTTGCATATTTGGATGTCTTTGATTTCTTTTGTTGTCTGACTGCTGTGGCTAGGACTTCTAATACTATGCTGAATAGCAGTGGTGATAGTGGACATCCCTGCCATGGTCCTGACCTTAGGGGGAAAGCTCTCAGTTTTTCACATGGAGAATGATATTCCCTGTGGGTTTTTCGTAGATGGCTTTTATGCTGTTGAGGTATGTACCCTCTCTCCCTATACTCTGAAGAGTTTTGATCGAGAAAGGATGCTGCACTTTGTCAAATGCTTTTTCTGCATCTATTGAGAGGATCATATGATACTTGTTCTTTCTTTTATTAATGTATTGTATCACATTGATTGATTTCTGGATGTTGAACCAACCTTGCAGCTCAGGGATAAATCCCACTTGGTTGTGGTGAATAATCCTTTTAATGTACTGTTGGATCCTATTGGCTAGTATTTTGGTGAGAATTTTTGCATCCATGTTCATTTTGAATATGGGTCTGTAATTCTCCTTTTTGATGGGGTCTTTGTCTGGTTTGGGGATCAAGGTAATGGTGGCCTCATAAAATGAGTTTGGAAGTTTTCCTTCCATTTCTATTTTTGAAACAATTTCAGAAAAATAGGTATTAATTCTTCTTTAAATGTTTGGTAGAATTCCCCTGGGAAGCCATCTGGCCCTGGGCTTTTGTTTCTTGGGAGATTTTTGATTACTGCTTCAGGTTTTCTTAGTGGTTATGGTCTGTCCAGGTTTTCTATTTCTTCCTGGTTCAGCTTTGATAGTTGATACATCTCTAGGAAAGCATCCATTTCTTCCAGATTATCTAATTTGCTGCCATAGAGTTGCTCATAATATGTTCTTATAATTGTTTGTATTTCTTTGGTGTTGGTTGTGGTCTCTCCTCTTTCATTCATGATTTTGTTGATTTGGGTCCTTTCTCTTTTCTTTTTGATAAGTCTGGCCAGGGGTTTATCATCAATCTTATTAATTCTTACAAAGAACCAGCTCCTAGTTTCGTTGATCTGTTCTACTATTCTTTTGGTTTCTATTTCATTGATTTCTTCTTTGATCTTTATTATTTCTCTTCTCCTGCTGGGTTTAGGCTTTATTTGCTGTTCTTTCTCCAGCTCCTTTAGGTGTAGGGTTAGGTTGTGTATTTGAGACCTTTCTTGTTTCTTGAGAAAGGCTTGTATTGCTATATATTTTCTTCTTAGGACTGTCTTTGCTGCATCCCAAAGATTTTGAACAGTTGTGTTTTCATTTTCATTGGTTTCCATGATTTTTTAAAATTCTTCTTTAATTTCCTGGTTGACCCATTCATTCTTTAGTAAGATGCTCTTTAGCCTCCATGTATTTGAGTTCTTTCCGACTTTCCTCTTGTGATTGAGTTCTAGTTTCAAAGCACTGTGGTCCAAAAATATGCAGGGAATGATTCCAATCCTTTGGTACTGGTTGAGACCTGATTTGTGACCCAGGAGGTGATCTATTCTGGAGAATGTTCCATGGGCACTAGAGAAGAATGTGTATTCTGTTGCTTTGGGATAGAATGTTCTGAGTATATCTGTGAAGTCCATTTGGTCCAGTGTGTCTATTAAGGTGTTTATTTCCTTGTTGATCTTTTGCTTAGATGATCTGTCCATTTCAGTGAGGGGGGTGTTAAAGTCCCCCACAATTATTGTATTGTTGTCGATGTGTTTCTTTGCTTTTGTTATTAACTGCCTTATATATTTGGCTTGTCCCATGTTAGGGGCATAGATATTTACAATTGTTAGATCTTGTTGGATAGACCCTTTAAGTATGATATATTCTCCTTCCTCATCTCTTATTACAGTCTTTGGTAAAATCTAATTTATCTGATATAAGGATTGCCACCCCAGCTTTCTTTTGGTGTCCATGAGCATGGTAAATGGTATTCCACCCCTTCACTCTCAATCTGGGGGTGACTTTGGGTCTAAAATGAGTCTCTTGCAGACAGCATATTGATGGGTCTTGTTTTTTAATCCAGTCTGATAGCCCGTGTCTTCTGATTGGGGCATTTAGCCCATTTACATTCAAGGTTACTATTGAAAGATATGAATTTACTGCCATTATATTGCCTGTAAGGTGACTGTTACTGTATATTTTTTGTGTTCCTTTCTAGTCTATGTTGCTTTTAGGCTCTCTCTTTGCTTAGAGAATCCCTTTCAATATTTCTTGTAGGGCTGGTTTTGTCTTTGCAAATTCCTTTAATTTTTGTTTGTTTCAAAGCTTTTTATCTCTCCTTCTATTTTCAAAGACAGCCTAGCTGGGTATAGTATTCTTGGCTGCCTATTTTTCTCATTTAGTGCTCTGAATATATCCTGCCAGTCCTTTCTGGCCTGCCAGGTCTCTGTGGATAGGTCTGTTGCCAATCTAATGTTTCTACCATTGTAGGTTACAGATCTCTTCTCCTGAGCTGCTTTCAGGATTTTCTCTTTGTCTCTGAGACTTGTAAGTTTTACTATTAGATGTCGGGTTATTGACTTATTTTTATTGATTTTGAGAGAGGTTCTCTGTGCCTCCTGGATTTTGATGCCTCTTTCCTTCCCCAAATTAGGGAAGTTCTCTGCTATAATTTGCTCCAATATACCTTCTGCCCCTCTCTCTCTTTCTTCTTCTTCTGGGATCCCGATTATTCTAATGTTGTTTCATCTTATCGTATTGCTGATCTCTCGAATTCTGCCCTCGTGATCCAGTAGTTGTTTATCTCTCTTTTTCTCAGCTTCTTTATTTTCCGTCATTTGGTCTTCTTTATCACTAATTCTCTCTTCTGCCTCATTTATCCTAGCAGTTAGAGCCTCCATTCTTCATTGCACCTCATTAATAGCCTTTTTGATTTTGACTTGGTTAGAATTTTAGTTCTTTTATTTCTCCAGAAAGGGTTTCTCTAATAACTTTTATGTTTTGTTTCAGTCCCAGCTAGTATCTTTAAAATCATCATTCTGAACTCTAGTTCTGACATCGTACTAATGTCCGTATTGATTAGGGCCCTGGCAGTGGGTACGGCCTCTTGTTCTTTTTGATGCGGTGACCTTTTCCATCTTGTCATTTTGTCCAAAAGAGAATAGATGAATGAGAGAACAAACTGCTAACAGGGTAACAACGTCCCCAGAAAATATACACTAAACAAATCAGAAAAGACCTGAAACTGGGGGAAAAGAAAGGGAAAGAAAGAAAAAAGAAAAAGATAAAAACGAACAAAAACAAAACAAAGCAAAAAAAAAAAAACAGACTATGATCAAATATGATCAGGCTGGTGCACAGATCAGTGCCACACACTAGATTTTGGGCGTATTTTGGTCTGTTAGAAGAAAGTGCCTCCCAAAATTTTAAAGAAAGACAAACTTATATATGTACAAAAATAAGGGTTAATACAATGAAAAGATGGTAAAAGCCTGTAAAGATGAAAATTATAAAAGATTTTATAAAAGCAATTGATAAGAAGTTGGTTGAAAAAAGTAAGAAGAGGATTAAAAAGAAAAAGAAAAAAAAAGGGAGAGAATGTGGTCAGGCAGGGGACTAGAACAAAACCATAAACTAGAGATTTAGGGTATATTTTGATCTGTTAGTAGAAACTGTATCTCAAAATTTTAAAGAGAGAATAACTTATATATTTTTACCAAAAATAAGGGTAACAACTATGAAGCGATAGAATATGGCTCTAGAAATGAAAAATGAAAAATATATATTTTTTTAAAAAGGGATTGATAAGATGTTGGTTTAAAAAGGGAAAAAAAAATTTTTAAAAGACAGTTAAAAAAATAACTGAAAGACTAAAAAATCATGGTAAAAAAAAACAAACATGTATTCTATGTGCAGTATTCCCCTAGTGCCGGAGTTCTGCTGTTCTCATTGATTGGTAAACTTGGTCTTGGCTGGCTGTTCTTGCTGATCTTCTGGGGGAGGGTCCTGTTGCCGTGGTTCCCAAATGTCTTTGCCGGAGGCAGAATTGTCCCGCCCTTGCCAGTCCAGGCTAAGTAATCTTCTAGGGTTTGCTCTCTTGCTTTTGTTCCCTGCAAGCTTTCAGTACAGCTTTGGAGGATGAGAGTGAAAATGGCGGCCTCCCAATCTCTGCCCCGGAGGAGCTGAGAACTCAGGGCCCCACTCCTCAATGAGTCCCCAGAGAAAAGCAGTCAATCACTCCTGTCTCCTGGGTCTCTGGCCACACTCCGTGCTTACCCGGCCTGTGACCAAGTGTTTCTATCTCTAGCACCCAACCCCGTGTGGCGTCTCCAAACCCAGCAGATCCCTACAGTACACTCCCGGGCCACTCCTCCCAGGGGAGAAAGGAGAGTCTCCCCAGATCTGCCGCTTGTTGGGTCCCTGCTGGAGGAGCAGTGGCCTGACTGTGCCGCGGATCACAGTTTATGGCAACCCCGAGCTGAGAGCCCACTCCTCGTCTCCATCTCTGCAGCTGGCATCCCTGCTACAATACCTGGGAGCTCTTCCTCACTCATGCACCCTGGTCTTCCTGTGACCCCAAGGGTCCTGAGACCACACTGTCCCATGAGGGTTCTACCCCCCACTTAGCCACTGGAGCGACGTCCCTCAGCGGAGCAGACTTCTAAAAGTTCCAATTTTGTGCTCTGCTGCTCTATCACTTGCCAGAAGCGACCGACAGAGGCCCCCTCCCCCGCCATCTATCCTCCCGAATATCGGCTCGGATTCACTTTTCCGCACGTCCTACCTTCCAGAAAGTGGTCGCTTTTCTGTTCAGACAGTTGTTACTATTCTTTTCTTCAATCTCCTGTTGAGTTTGTAAGTGTTCAGAATGGTTTGATCCTTATCCAGCTGAATTCCTGGGACCAGATGAAATCCAGGTCTCCTACACCTCCGCCATCTTGCTCTGCCCCCCCCCCCACCCCCAGGGAAGAGATTTCTTACCTATGGAGGTTGGAACATCAGAATAACATCAGACCTATCCACAGAGACCTGGCAAGACAGAAAAGACTGGGAAGACATTCAGGGTACTAAATGCGAAGAACATGCAGCCAATACTTTATCGGGAAAGGATGTCATTCAGAATGGATGGAGAGATAAGGAGCTTCCAAGACGGGCAGAAACTGAAAGAATATGTGGCCACCAAGCCAGCCATGTAAGAAATATTAAGGGAGATTCTATAAATGAAGAAAGACCCCAAGAGTAATACAGACTAGAACTTAACAGAGACAATCTATAGAAACAGGGATGTTACAGGCAATACAATGGTACCAAATTCAAATCTTTCAATAGTTACTCTCAATGTGAACAGTCTAAATGCTCCCATGAAAAGGCAAAGAGTTTCAGAATGGATAAAAAAAAAGCAGGACCCATCCATATGTTGTCTACAGGAGACTCATTTTGAACCTAAAGGCACCTCCACATTGCAAGTGAGGGGATGGAGAACAATTTACCATGCCAATGGACCTCAAAAGAAATCTGGGGTAGCAATTCTTATATCAGACTAAATAGATTTTAAAACAAAGACTAGTAAGAGATACAGAGGGACACTATATCATACTTAAAGGTCTATCCAACAATAAAATCTAGCACTGTAAATACCTATGCCCCCAACATGGGAGCAGCCAATTATATAAACCAACTAAGAACCAGTATAAAGAAACATATTGTTAATAATACATTAATAATAGGAAACCTCAACACTACACTCAGCAATAGACAGATCATCTAAGCAGATCAACAAGCAAGAGCTTTGAAGGACACATTGGACCAGATGAACTTCAGAGATATATACAGAACATTCCATCTAAAAACTCAGAGTACTCATTCTTCCTGGGCGCACTTGGAAAGTTCTCCAGATTAGATCACATAGTGGGTCACAAATCAGGTCTCAAGCAATACCAAAAGATTGAGATTATTCCCTGTATATTTTCAGACCACAATGCTTTGAAGCTAGAAAACAACAAAGAAAATTTGGAAGGAACGCAAACACTTGGAGGTTAAAAACCATCCTACTAAAGAATGAATGGGTTAACCAGGAAATTAAAGAAGAACTTAAACAATTAATGAAAACCAATGAGAATAAAAATACATTGGTTCAAAACCTATGGGATACTGCAAAGGCGATCCTAAGGGGGAAATACATAGCCATACAAACCTCTCTCACAAAAACTAGAAAAATCCCAAATGCACAAGCTAACCTTACACCTAAAGGACCTGGATAAAGAAGAGCAAATAAGGCCTAAACCAAGCAGGAGCAGAGAAATAATAAAGATTAGAGCAGAAATCAATGAAATAGAACCAGTAAAACAGTAGAACAGATCAATGAAATCAGAAGTTGGTTCTTTGAAAAAATTAATAAGATCTATGAAACTCTGCCCAGACTTATCCAAAAGAAAAGGGAAATGACCCAAATCAATAAAATCATGATGAAAGTGAAGAGATCATGACTAACACCAAGGAAATAGAAACAATTATTAGAAATTATTACCAGCAACTATATGCCAACAAATTAAGCAATCTGGAAGAAATGGATGCCTTCCGGGACACTTATAAAATACCAAGACTGAAACAGGAAGAAATCGACAATCTGAATAGACCAATAACCAATAACAAAATTGAAGGAGTAATCAAAAACCACCCCAAAAACAAGAGTCCAGGGCCAGGTAGCTTCCCCGGGGAATTCTAAGTTTTTTGTTTGTTTGTTTGTTTTTGTTTTGTTTTGTTTTATTTTGTTTGTTTTGTTTTGTTTTGACAGAGAGAGAGACAAGGAGAGAGGGAATACAAGCAGGGCGATTGGGAGAGGGAGAAGCAGGCTTCCAGCAGAGCAAGGAAACCAATGCGGGGCTCAATCCCAGGACCCTGGGATCATGACCTGAGCTGAAGGCAGAAGCTTAACAACTGAGCCACCCAGGCGCCCCAATTCTACCAAACATTTAAAGATGAAATCATAGCTATTTTACTGAAGCTGTTTCAAAAAATAGAAATGGAAGGGAAACTTCCAAATTCGTTCTGTGAGGCCAGCATTGCCCTGAACCCAAAACCAGACAAAGACCCCATCAAAAAGAATTACAGACCAATATCCCTGATGAACATGTATGCCAAAATACTCAACAAGATCTTAGCCAATAGGATCCAACAGTTAATTAAAAGGATTATTCACCTCAAACAGGTGGGATTTATTCCTGGGATGCAAGGGTGGTTCAACATTCACAAATCAATCAATGTGATAAAGTACATTAATAAAAGAAAAAAACAAGAACCATAGGATCCTTTCAATTGATGCAGAAAAAGCATTTGACAAAATATAGCATCCTTTCCTGATTAAAAGTCTTCAGAGTGTAGGGATAGAGGGAACATACCTCAATATCATAAAAGCCATCTATGAAAGCCAACAGCGAATTATCATTCTCAATGGGGAAAAACTGAGAGCTTTTCCCTTAATGTCAGGAACACGTCAGGGATGCCTGCTCTCACCATTATAGTTCAGTATAGTACTAGAAGTCCTAGCCTCAGCAATCAAACAACAAAAAATAATAAAAGGCATTCAAATTGGCAAAGAAGAAGTCAAAATATCAATCTTTGCAGATGACATGATACTTTATGTGGAAAAGCCAAAAGACTCCACCTGCAAATTACTAGAACTCATACAGCAATTCAGCAACGTGGCAGGATACAAGACCAATATACAGAAAGAAGTTGCATTTCTATATACTAACAATATAACTGAAGAAAGAGAGATTAAGGAATTGATTCCATTTACAGTAGCACAAAAAACCATATGATACCTAGGAATAAACCTAAACAATAAGTAAAGGATCTATACTCTAGAAACAACAGAACACTTATGAAAGAAATGGAGGAAGACACAAAGAGATGGAGAACATTCCATGCCCATGGGTGGAGGAATCAACATTTTTAAAATGTCTAGCTGCACAGAGCAATCTACACTTTCAATGCCATCCATATCAAAATATCAATGGCATTTTCACAGAGCTAGAACAAACAATCCTAAAATTTGTATGGAACCAGAAAAGACCCTGAATCACCAGGGGAATGTTGAAAAAGAAAACCAAAGCCAGTGGCATCATGATGCCTGACTTCAAGCTATATTACAAAGCTGTGATCATAAAGACACTATGGTATTGGCACAAAAATAGAAACATAGATCAATAGAAGAGAATAGAGACTCCAGAAATTGACCTTCAACTCTATGGTCAACTAAACTTCAACAAATCAGGAAAGAATAGCCAATGGAAAAAAAACAGTCTCCTCAATAAATGGTGCTGGGAAAATTGGACAGCCACATGTAGAAGAATGAAACTGGACCATTTTCTTACACCATACACAAAGATAAACTTAAAGTGGATGAAAGACCTAAATATGAGAAAGGAATCCATCAAAATCCTGGAGGAGAACATGGGCAGTAACCTCTTCAAAATTGGCCATAGCCACTTCTTTCAAGACAGGTCTCTAAAGGCAAGGGAAACAATAGCAAAAATGAACATTTTACAATAGCAAAAATGAACATTTGGGACTTCATCAAGATAAAAAGCTTTTGCACAGCAAAGGAAACAGTCAACAAAACTAAGAGGCAATCCACAGAATGGGAGAATTTATTGGCAAATGACAATACAGATAAAGGGCTAGTATCCAAGATCTATAAAGAACTTCTCATTCTCAACACCCAAAAAACAAATAATCCAGTCAAGAAATGGGCAGAAGACATGAACAGACACTTCTCCAAGGAAGACATACAAATGGCCAATAGACACATGAGGGGAGGATGCGGAGAAAGAGGAACCCTCTTACTGTGTTGATGGGTTGCAACTGGGTACAGCCACTCTGGAAAGGAGTATGGAATTTCCTCAAGAAATTAAAAATAGAGCTACATTATGATCCAGCAGTTGCACTACTAGGTATTTACCCCAAAGATACAGATGTAGTGAAAAGAAGGGACACATGCACCCTAATGTTCATAGCAGCAATGTCCACAATAGCCAAACTGTAGAAGGAGCCAATATGTCCTTTAATGGATGTATGGATAAAGAAGATGTATTTCATATATACAATGGAATATTACTCAGCCATCAGAAAGGATGAATATCCACCATTTGCATGGATAGAACTGGAAGGGATTATGCTAAGTGAAATAAGTCAAGCAGAGAAAGACAATTATCATATGGTTTCACTCATTTGTGGAACATAAGGAGTAGCACTGAAGACTGCAGGGGTAGGGAGGGAAAACTGAATGGGAAGAAATCAGAGAGAGAGACAAACCATGAGAGACTCTGGACTCTGGGAAACAAACTGAGGGTTACAGAAGGGAGAGAGAGATTACTGGATGCATAACAATGTAGCAGTGGTCTAGAAGACAGGGTACTGGAAAAACCCCAAGCTGAACATCAAAAAGGGAAAAAAATAATTTTAAAAATGAGAATAGGTTCAGGGATCTCTGACATCAAGTGCACAAGCATGAACATTATAGTGGTCTGAGGAGAAGAGAGAGGTAAAAGGACAGAAAAATTATTTGAGGAAATAATAGCTGAAAATTTCCATAACCTTGGGAAGGAAATAGATATCAAGGTTCAAGAAGCACAGAGAGTTCCAAACAAGAAAAATCCAGGGAGGGCCACACCACAACACAGAAAAATTATAATGTCAAAGATTGAACATAAAGAGAGGATTTTAAAAGTAGCAAGAGAAAAGCAATAAATTACCTACAAGCGAAACACTATATAGCTGTTAGCGGATTTCTCAGTAGAAACTTTGCAGTCCAGAAAGGACTGGCATAATGTATTCAAAGTGCTGAAGGAAAAAACAAAAACAAAATCAATCTTACAACTAAGAACATTCTACCTGGCAAGATTATCATTCAGAATTGAAGGAGAGGTAAAGATTTTTCCAGACAAACAAAAGTTAAAGGATTTTATCACCCCTAAACCAATCTTACAAGAAATATTGAAGGGACTTTTTAAGGGGAAAAGAAAAGGTCATAATTATAAGAAAATTATTAATAAAGATTTAAAATATGACAGCATATACATAAAACTTGGAGGAGGGAGTAAAAAAAAAAAGTTGTTTTTAGAATGCCTTTGAACATACGTGACCATCAACTGCTATGTATGTGGGATATTATATATGAACCTTATAGTGACCGCAATACCAAAACCTATCAAAGATACACAAAAAATAAAGAGAAAGAAAGCCAAACACAACACTGCTGGAACTCATCAATCACAAAGAAAGAGAACAGGAGAAGAAGAAAGATAAAATTACATGAACAACCAGAGAACAATTAACAAAATGGCAATAAATACATAATTATCAATGTTTTTTTTTTGTTTTTGTATGCTTCAAGTTTTTATTTATATTCTAATTAGTTAACATATAATGTAATATTGGTTTCAGGAGAATTTAGTGATTTCATCACTTATGTATAACACCCAGTGCTCATCACAAGTGTCCCCCTTAATACCCATTACCAATTTAGCCCATCCACCGCCCATCTCCCCTCCATCAACTCTCAGTTTGCTCACTATAGTTAAGAGTCTGTTTTATGATTTGACTCTCTCTTTTCCCCCTTTCCCCCATCTATGTTCATCTGTTTTGTTTCTTAAAGTTCACATGAGTGAAATTATATGGTATATGTCTTTCTTGCTCTGACTTATTTCGCTTAGCATAATACTTTCTAGTTCCATCCACATTGTAGCAAATGACAAGATTTCATTCTATATATATATATATAGATGATACATCTTTATCCATACATCCATTAAAGGACATATTGGCTCCTTCTACAGTTTGACTATTGTGGACATTGCTGCTATGAACATTAGGGTGCATGTGTCCCTTCTTTTCACTACATCTGTATCTTTGGGGTAAATACGTAGTAGTGCAACTCCTGGATCATAACATAGCTCTACTTTTAATTTCTTGAGGAAATTCCATACTCTTTTCCAGAGTGGCTGTACTGGATATATATGTATCAGGCATTTATTTATTTATTTATTTATTTATTTATTTATTTATTTATTTATTTATTTGTTTGTTTATTTATTTATTTACCACAACTTATCTATCACTCATCAGTTGATCATTTGGGCTCTTTCCATAATTTGGCTATTGTTGATAATGTCACAAAATAGTGGGGTACATGTATCCATTAGAAACCGTATTTTTGTAGCAGTTGGGTAAATACCTAGTAGTGCAATTGCTGGGTCATAGGGCAATTCTATTTTTTTTAACTTTTTGAGGAATCTCCATACTGCCTTCCAAAGTGCCTGCACTAGTTTGTATTCTGAGCAATAGTGTAAGAGTATTCCCCTTTCTCCACATCCTTTCCAACATCTGTTGTTTCCTGTGTTGTTAATTTTACCCATTCTGACAGGTGTTAGGTGATATCTCATTCTAGTTTTTATTTGTATTTCCCTGATGATGAGGAGTTTTGAGCATCTTTTCATGTGTCTGTTAGCCATCTGAAAGTCTTCTTTGGAGAAATATCTGTTCATGTCTTCATTTCTTAACTGGATTATTTGGTTTTGGGGTGTTTAATTTGACAAATTCTTTATATAACCTCTTATCACATACATCATTTGCAAATATCTTCTCCCATTCCATAGGTAGCATTTAGTTTTGTTGATTAGTTCTTTCACTGTGCAGAAGGTTTTATCTTGATAAAGTCCTAATGCTTCATTTTTGCTTTTGTTTCCCTTGCTGTTGGAAACGTGTCTAGCAAGAAGTTACTGAGGCCAAGGTAAAAGAGGATGCTGCCTGTGTTCTCCTCCAGGATTTTGTTGGGTTCCTGTCTCACATTTAGGTCTTTCATCCATTTTGAATTTATTTTTGTAAGAAAATGGTCCACTTTCATTCTTCTGCATCTTACTGTCCAGTTTTCCCAATACCATTTGTTGAAGAGACTGTCTTTCTTCCATTGGATGTTCTTTCCTGCCTTGTCAAAGATTTAGTTGATGATATAGTTGTGGGTCCATTTCTGGGTTTCTTATTCTGTTCTGTTGATATATGTGTCTGTTTTTGTGCCAGTACCATACTGTCTTGTTCACTACAGCTTTGTAACATAACTTGAAGTCTGGAATTGTGATGCCTCCAGCTTTGCTTTTCTTTTTCAAGATTGCTTTTGCTATTTGGGGTCTTTTGTGGTTCCATACAAATTTTAGGACTGTTTGTTCTAGCTCTCTGAAAAATGCTGGTGGTACTTTGATAGAGATTGCATTAAATGTGTAGCTTGCTTTGGGCAGTACAGATATTTAAACCATATTTGTTCTTCCAATCCATGAGAATGGAATGTTTTTTTTTTTCATTTTTTGTGTTATCATCAATTTGTTTTACACGTGTTCTATAGTTTTCAGAGTACATATCTTTTACTTCTTTGGTTAGGTTCATTTCTAAGAGTTATATTGTTTTTGGTGCAATTGTAAATGGGATCAATTCCTTGATTTCTATTTCTGTTGCTTCATTATTATTGTAGAAAAATGCAACAGATCTCTGTATGTTAATTTTGTATCCTGTGCCTTTGTTGAATTCATGTATCAGTTCCAGTAATTTTTTGGTGATATCATTCAGGTTTTCTACATTGAGTATCATGTCATCTGCGAATAGTGAAAGTTTGACTTCTTTGCTGATCTGGATGAGTTTTATTTCTATTTCTTGTCTGATTGCTGAGGCTAGGACTTCCAATGCTATGATAAATAACAATGGTGAAAGTGGACAACCTGGTTTGTTACTGGCCCTAGAGGAAAAGCTCTCAGTTTTTCCCCGTTAGAATGATATTACCTGTGGGTCTTGTGTATATGGCTTTTATGGTGTTGAGGTATGTTCCCTCTATCCTCACTTTGCTGAGAATTTTTATCAAGAAAGAATGTTATACTTTTTCAATTTTTTCTGCATCTATCGAGAAGATCATATGGTTTTTATCCTTTCTTTTATTAACGTGGTGTACCACATTGATTAATTGATGTATGTTGAACTACCCTTGCAACCAAGGAATAAATCCCACTTGATCGTAGCAAATAATTCTTTTAATGTACTGTTAGATTTGATTTGTTAGATTCTTCTTGAGAACACTTTGCATCCATGTTCATCAAGGATATTGGCCATTAATTCTCCTTTTCAGTGGGGTCTTTGTCTGGTTTTGACAAAGTAATCCTGGCCTCATAGAATGAGTTTGGAATTTTTTTTTCCATTTCAATTTTTTGAAACAGTTTGAGAAAAATAGGCATTAATTTCACTTTAAATGCCTGGTAGAATTCCCCTGGGAAGCCATCTGGCTCTGTACTCTTGTTTGTTGGGAGATTTTTGATTACTGATTCAATTTCTTTGTGGGGTTTGGGTCTGTTCAAATTTTCAGTTTCTTCCAGTTTGTTTTGGTAGTTTATATGTTTCTAGGAATTTATCCATTTCTCCCAGATTGCCCAATTTGTTGACATAGAATTGCTCATAATATTATCTTATAATTGTATATCTGTGGTGCTGGTTGTGATCTCTCCTCTTTCATTCACAATTTTATTTATTTGGATCCTTTCTCTTTTTAATAAATCTGTCTAGGGGGTTATTAATTTTATTAATTCTTTTAAAGAATCAGCTACTACTTTCATTGGTCTGTTATACTGTTTTTTTCTTTGTTTCTTTTATTTTTTAGATTTATTTATTTATTTGACAGAGAAAGACACAGCAAGAGAGGGAACACAAGCAGGGGGAGTGGAAGAGGGAGAAGCAAAATTCCCCTGGAGCAGGGAGCCCGATGTGGGGCTCTATCCCAGAACCCTGGGATCATGACCTGAACCGAAGACAGACACTTAATGACTGAGCCATCCAGGTGCCCCAGTTTTTTGTTTGTTTCTATGTAATTTATTTCTTCTCTCATCTTTATTATTTCCCTACTTCTGCTGCTTAAGGTTTTATTTGTTGTTTCTTTTCTATCTCCTTTATGTGTAAGATTATATTGTGTATTTGAGACTTTTCTTCCTTTTTGAGGTAGTCCTGTGTTATTATATACTTCCTTTTTCAGACCACTTTTGCTGCATCCCAAAGGTTTTGGACCATCGGGTTTCCATTTTCATTTGTCTCCATGTATTTTTTTATTTCTTTAATTTCCTTGTTAACTCATTCATTATTTAGTAGGATGTTGTTTAACCTCCACATATTTGTGGTCTTTCCAAATTTTTTCTTGTGGTTGATTTCAAGTTTCATAGCATTTGGTCAGAAAATATGCATGGTACGATCGTGATCTTTCTGTACTTGTTGAGGGATGATTTGTGACACAGTATGTGATCTATTCTGGGGAATATTCCATCTGTACTTCAAAAGAATGTGTATTCTGCTTCTTTAGGATGAAATGTTCTGGATATATCTGTTAGGTTCATCTGGTCCAGTGTGTCATTCAAAGTCATTGTTTCCTTGGTGGTTTGCTTCTTAGATGATCTGTCCATTGTTGTAAGTGGGGTGTTAAAGTCCCCTACAATTATTGTGTTTTGATCAATGAGTTTCATTATGGTTTTTTTATTAATTGATTTATATATTTGGGTGCTTCCAAGTTGGGGGCATAAATATGTAAAATTGATAGATTTTCCTGTTGGATAGACCCCTTTATTATGTATGATATAATGCCCTTCTTCATCTCTTGTTATACTCTTTGGTTTAAAATCTAGTTTGTCTAAGTATAAGTACTCCAGCTTTCTTTTGATGTCCATTAGATTATAGATGGTTCTCCATCCCCTCACGTTCAATTTGGAGGTGACTTTAGGTCTAAAATGAGTCTCTTGGAGACAGCATATAGATGGCCTTTTTTAAAAAAATCCATTCAGATAGCCTATATCTTTTGGTTGGAACATTTAGTGCATTTACTTATTGATTATTATGGATATGTATGAATTTAGTGCCATTTTATTATCTGTAAAGTCATTGTTTCTGGAGATTTTCTTTGTTCCTTTCTAGTCTTTGTTACTTGTAGCCTTTCTTTCCCACTCATATAGTCCCCTTTAATATTTCTTGAATGGTTGGTTTAGTGGTCACAAACTCCTTTAATTTTTGTTTGTCTAGGAAACTATCTCTCCTATTCTGAATGACAGCCTTGCTGGATGAAGTATTCTTGGCTGTGTATTTTACCCATCAGATCATTTGAATATATCATGCCACTTTCTCTGGCCTGCCAGGTTCATGTGGAGAGATCTGCTGCTAACCTTGTTTTCCCTTGTAGGTTAGGGATTTCTTTACCCTGCTGCTTTTAGAATTCTGTCTCTATGTATTTTCAAAATTTTACTACAATATGTCTTGGTGTTGGCCTCCTTTTGTTGATTTTGATGGGAGTTCTCTTGGATTTGGATATGTGTTTCCTTCCCCAGATTAGGGATATTTTAAGCTATAATTTGCTCAAGTAAACCTTCTACCCCTTTTTCCCTCTCTCTTTTTCTGGGGCCCCTATGATATGTACATTATTATGCTTTTTGGATTTGCTGAGTTCTTCTAAGTCTACATCTGTGATCCAATATTTTTCTTTTCCTCTCTTTTTCAGCTTCATTATTTTCCATAATTTTATCAGTTAATCATTTCTCTCCTTCTTCCATCCTTGTAGCCATTACATCCAGTCGGTTTTGCATCTTGGTTTTCACATTTTTTATTTCAGCCTGAATAGTTTCTATATATTTTATCTCTGTGCTAAGAGACTCCTTAATTTCTTCTTTGCTTTTCTCAAGCCCAGCTAGTATCTTTATGATTGTTGTTTTAAATTCTGTTTTAGTCATATTACTTGTATTTGTTTTGATTATATCCCTGGATGTGACCTTTTCTCATTCTTTCTTTGGGATAAATTCCCCCATCTTGACATTTTGTCTAGGTCTCTGTCTTGTGTGTGTTAGGAAACCCTGTTATATTTCCTGCTCCTGAGGGTAATGGCTATATTAAGAAGAAGTAATATACTGTCTAGAGCCTGACACTTTAGGAAGTGTTTCTGGTGTGTGCTGTGTGCACTCTGCTGTTATGTCTTGGCTGTTCTTTCCCTCAGGTCAGTCCTCTGCAGAGTTTCTCCTTACCTGCAGTAGGGAGTGTTTGGACCTTGTCCACTGTGTGGTGAGTTTTAACCAAAAGTGTTTTGGTCTACCTTTTAAAAGAGGCTAGATCATATTTCCCCTAGAGCGGAATCTTTGCAGCACCCTATTGTCAGTAGACTTGGTGGGTGGAGAGGGCTTGTGCTGGTGTTCTGGGGGAAGGACCACTGCTGTTTTGACTCTAAGGCACACCTGTTCTAGTAGAAAAACATCTGCAGAGCACAGGGGTATGCAGGGCTTGGTGTAAGCGGCTCAAGCCTACTCTGTGGGTGCTGTACTGCTCACTGCAGTCTGTCCATGGTCACGGGCAGGTATAAAAATGGAGTCAGCTGGCTCTCTCATCGCTGGAGAGGGGGTTTGCTCCCACTGCTGTTCAGGTAGCCCTCACAGAAGAACAATTTCTCCTCATGGGTCCCAGGCATCCCTTAGATCTCTGCATTCACCTTTTTGTGTCTGAGCTGTCTGCCCACCCAGTGGCAGTGCTTCTGTGTTTTATCTCAGGCATGCTGGCAGGGTTTCAAAATTCCAAATTTTAGGGACCAAATGGTCATGGACACTCATTGATCCTCTGGGGGTAGGTCTTGCCAGACTGTGGCCCATGCCATTTTGTCCCATAATGGCAGTTGTATGAATGTGCAGGGGTTGGGGTTTATGGTAAAGTGCAGCAAAGAGCTGCCATCCAGGTTGGCTGCCCTCAGCAGCTGTCTCTGCTCATATGTCAATGAACAGGGCAGCTCAATGGTGACCAATGGCTCTTTTGTTCCCCGAGAGGCAGTGAAACCTCTCCCTAATGCACTCCAAAAAGGGTAATTGTCTCTCCCAATGCAAACCAGGGGATCCTCGAACCATGCTTTCCAGTCCTGGGTCTCTGCCCTCCTTCACAGAAGCACTGCTATGCCTCTCAGGCTCCACCCTGGTGATGATGCAGACTTCTAAAATTTCAGACTTTGAGCTCTGTTACTTGTAAATATTTGCAATTATCAGTGCCTCTCATTTTCATCATCAATTGTTTTGGAGAAGTATTTTTCTTGTGCAATAGCCTGTCTATGCTCTCTCTCTCTCTCTTTCTCTTTCTCTCTCCCTCTCTCTCCTTTTCTTTCCTCTCTCCCTGATTCAGGATCACTCCCCTCTGCAGTCAGTGATTCTTTTCTCTCCCAGATCACATCTCCACACCTCCTACTTTCCATAATGTGACCTATTTTCTCCCTCTAGTTGTCCACTTTGTTCTCTCATTCCTCAGATGGATTTCCTCTCAATAACCACTTTAATGTAAATGGCCTAAATGCTCAAATCAAAAGACATAGGGTGGAAGAGTGGATGAAAAATAAGATCCATATTTATGCTGCCTACAAAGGGCTTACCTCAGACCTAATGGCACACATGGACTGAAAGTGAAGGGATGGAAAAACATTTACTATGCAAAGGGAAGAGAGAAAAGCTGTAGTAGCAATACTTACATCAGACAAAATAGAATTTAAAACAAAGACTAACGAGACAAAGAAGGGCATTACTTAATAAGTAGTGAATCAATTCAAAAGTCAATATAACAACTGTAAATATCTTTTCACCCAACATTGGAGCACCTGAATACATAAAGCAAATATTAATAGACTTAAAGAGATAAATTCATGGTAATAGAATAATAGTAGTGGATATTAACACCCCAGTTAAATCAATGGATAGATTATCTAGGCAGAAAATCAACAAGGAAACAGTGTCTTTGAATGATACAATAGACCAGATGGACATAACAGATATATACAGATCATTCCACTCCAAAATAAGAGACTACATGTTCTTCTTAAGTGCACATGGAATGTTCTCAAATGTTAGGCCACAGAGTAAATTTCAATAAATTTAAGAAGTTTGAAATCATACTATACATTTTTTTTCTGATCACAATGGTGTGAACTAGAAATTAACCACAAGGGGAAAAAAAAAGAACTGGGAAAACACAAGCACATGGAGGCTAAACAACATGATTCTAAACAACTAGTAGGTCAACAAAGAAATATAAAAAGACATAAAAAAATACACTGAGACAAATAAAAATGTAAGCACAATTGTCCAAAATGTTTGGTTCATAGCAAAAGCAGTTCTAAGAGGGAAATATATAATAATACAGATCTATCTCAAGAAACAAGTAAAAGCTCATATAAACAATCTAACCTTACACCTAAAGGAACTACATAAAGAAGAACAAACAAAACTCAAGTGAACTAGAAGGAAGGAAATAATAAAGATCAGAAATAAATGACAGAGACTAAAAAAGGAGAGAGAGAGAGAAACAATGAAATCAAAAGCTGGTTCTTGGAGAAGATAAAATTGATAAAACCTTAATAAGACTCAAGGGAAAAAAAAGAATCTAAATGAATAAAATCAGAAACAAAAGAGAAGTAGCAACTGACACCACAGAAATATAAAGTATTATAAGAAAATATTAAAAAAATATATGCCAACACCTTAGTCAATCTAGAAAAAAAGGATAAATTTTTAGAAACAAAGAATCTTCCAAAACTGAATCAGAAAGCAATAGAAAATCTGAGAATATCAATTTTGAGTAATGATATTGAATGGGTAATTTAAAAAATATTAAAAATTAAAAGTCCAGGACAAGATGGATTCACAGGAGAATCCTACCAAACATTTAAAGAAGAGTTAATACCCATGCTTGTCAAAATTTTCCAAAAAATAAAAGAGGAAGAAAATTTTCCAAATTCATCCCCCACCCCACCCACCTCCCCTCTAGTAACCATCAGTTTGTTCTCTATTGTTAAGAGTTTGCTTCTTGGTATGTGTCTCTTCTCCTCCCCCCACCATGTTCCTTTGTTTTATTTCTTAAATTCCACATATGAATGAAATCAAATGGTATTTATCTTGCTCTGATTGACTTCTTTCATTTAGTATAACACTCTAGATCCATTGGCATCATTGCAAATGGCAAGATTACATTTTTTTTGATGGCTGAGTAATATTCCATTGTCTATATATGCCACATCTTCTTTATCCATTCATCAGTTCTTGTACATCTGGGATATTTCCATAACATTTGAGTAAGTATAGCACCCATTCATGATAGAAACTCTCAAAAAAGTAGGTTAAGAGTGAACATACCTCAACATAATAAAGGTCATTTATGAAAAATCCATAGCTAACATTATACTCAATGGTGAAGAACTGAGAGGTTTTCCTTGATTAAGATCAAGACCAATACAAGACTGTTCACTCTCACCACTTTTATTCAACATAGTACTGGAAGTCCTAATCATAGCAATCAGATGATAAAAAGAAATAAAAATCATCTATAATTGGTAAGGAAGAAGCTAAAGTGTCACTCTTTGCAGATGACACATTTTTGTACATAGAAAACCCTAAATACTCCACCGAAAAGCTACTAGAAGTAATAAATGAATTCAGTAAACTTGCAGGATACAAAATTAATATGTAAAAATTGGTAACATTGCTATACACTAATAAATTAGCAGAAAGAGTAATTAAGAAAATAATTCCACTTACTGTTGTAGCAAAAAGGATACAGTACTTAAAAATAAACTTAACCAAGGAGGTGAAAGGCCTCTGATCTGAAAACTCTAAAACATTGATGAAATTGAAGGTGACACAAACAAATGAGAGAATATTCCATTTTCGTGGATTTGAAGAACCAATATTGTTAAAATGTCTATACTATAAAAAGCAATCTATATATTGAATGCAATCCCTGTCAAACCACCAACACTTTTCACAGAACTAGAACAAATCATCATAAAATTTGTATAGAACCACAAAAGACCCAGAATAGCCAAAGCAATCTTGAGAAAGAAGTAAAAAGCTGGAGGTATCACAGCCCCAGATTGCAAGATGTACTACAAAGCTGCAGTAATGAAAACAGTATAGACACATATATCAATAGAACAAGATAGAGAGCCCAGAAATAAACCCACACTTATATGTTTAATTAATCGATGACAAAGGAGGCAAGGATATACAATATGAAAATTCACATTTTCAATAAATGGTGCTGGGAAAACTGAGCAGCTACATGAAAAAGAATGAAACATGACCACTTTTTTACACCACACACAAATATGAACTATAAATGGATTAAAAATCTAAATATGAGATTAAAACCATAAAAATCTTAGAAGACAGGCAGTAATTTGTTTGGCATCTACTGTAACAACCTTTTTCTAGATAAGTTTCCTCAGGTAAGGAAAACAAAAGCAAA
Organism: Neomonachus schauinslandi; assembly: GCF_002201575.2. Lineage (NCBI taxonomy): Eukaryota > Metazoa > Chordata > Mammalia > Carnivora > Phocidae > Neomonachus > Neomonachus schauinslandi. The sequence continues at coordinate 48,294,064 of NC_058419.1, read as the reverse complement.
AATCAACTATTGGGACTATCTTAAAATAAAAATCTTCTGTACAACAAAGAAAACCATCAGCAAAACAAAAATTCAACTACTGAATTGGAGAAAATATTTGCAAATGATGTATCCAATAAGGGGTTAATATCTAAAATGTATAAAGAACTTATACAATCAACACCAAAACGCAAACACTCTGATTAATAAATGGGCAGAAGACATGAAAAAAACAAGACATGAATAGACATTTTTTTCCAAAGAAGACATACAGATGGCCATCAGATGCATAACAAGATTCTCAACATTACTAATCATCAAGGAAATGCAAATTGAAACCACAATGAGATGTCACCTCACACCTGTTAGAATGGCTAGAGTAAAAAACGCAGGAAATGCAAAGTTTTGGTAAGTATATGAAGAAAAACAAACCTTCATGCACTTTTGGTAGGAATGTAAATTGGGATAGCCAATGTGGAAAACATTATGGAGGTTCTTCAAAATAATTAAAAATAGAAGTACATATGATCTAATAATTCTACTGCTGGGTAGGAAACAAAAACACTAATTTGAAAAGATATATGCCCCTATGTTTATTGCAGGATATTTACAATAGCCAAGATATAGAAGCAACCTAAGTGTCCACTGATAGAAAAATGGGTATATCCATAAAACAGGATGAGATCTTGCCATTTGTGACAACATGGATGGACCTAGAAGATATTATGATAAGTGAAGTAAGTCAAACTGAGAAAGACAAATGCCATAAGATTTCACCCATATGTGGAATCTAAAAAAACAAAACAAAGAAACAAAAAGCAGAATTAGACCTATAAATACAGACTGATTAATTTTCAGAGGGGAGGGATGTAGGGGATGGGAAAAATAGGTGAAGAGGAGTAGGAGATACAGACTTCCAGTTATGGAATGAATAAGCCATAGGAATAAAAGGTACAGCATAGGAAATATAGACAAGGGTATTGTAATAGCATTGTATGGTGACAGATGGTAACTATACTTGTGGTGAGCATAGCATAATGTATAGATATGTTGAGTCATTTTGTTGTACACCTGAAACTAATGTAACATTGTGTGTCAACTATACTCAAAAAAATAAAGAATATCAATAAAAAAAAAAAGAAAGGAGCAGATAAGATGAGGAAAACTGAGAAGAAAGAAAGACTAGGTTCTTGGCTGATAAGGGGACATAAGTCCTGAAGATAAATAGGACATAATGAGTAAAGAGGAGGGAATGAGAGATCAAACAAAAGACAGCAGGAAATAACACTGGGTAGAACTGATGAAGAAGGGGCAGATATGAATACGTGAAGTAGGTCTGGGGCTTCTGGATGCAAGAAGAGCTGAAGGTTTGCCTTAAAAGTCCTCTCTCTTTAACCTCACAGGCCCCCAAGGGAGGTTGGGAAATCATTCTTAAGATTGACAGTATATCCTGTTAATATAATTCATGGCTTTATTTCACTAATTTTATCTATTTATCATATCATATCTATCATCTATTTATCTATCTATCATCATCTATTTATCTATCTATTTTGCTGAGAGGTAGTTTTGCTTCTCTCACAGAGTAAAATTCATGATCTTTATAATACACATTTTCTGATTAAAATATACTTTACTTTCTAATTTGTGTTTTTGTTCCCTGTAGATAAAGCTTCCCAGAATTCTGGCCTATGGATAAATAGAGACCTGACAATTTGGAAAATGAACAGGCATCAGATTTGTTACTAAGGGCTTCCATTATCACTATGACAGACTTACAGCTCTTTAAATTTCAATCTCTTTACCCTGATAGTTATTCTTTATTCAGGAGCTTTCTGGTCTGAGTTAAACATCTCCTGTGGGTACATTAGCCAAAACCTCAACTTAATTATGCCTTTCTCCTTGGATTATAAACTGCTTAAGAATTTCTTGATGTCATTTTCAAGCCAGTGGCTATACTCAAACTAGAATTCTCAGTTGAGAAAAAGCATGAGAATGCATCTTATCCTTATCCTTATTCAAAAATCCCTACCATGTTTTTATCAACCGAGCATCAAGTCAGCATTCTATTTCTTCTATCCTTTCCTGAAAGGACCAAATTTTCATCAGCCTTGGGATCTTTCCTATTATACCAACTTTCAGAAAAGAAGATGACTACAGTAGTGGTTGTTTGTGGAATTTGTGTAATATTTTAAAATAAAAATAAAGTCTTAAGTCATGAGTTTTATAATCCTATACATAATGGTTTCTTTATGGGTGTATATAATCTAAGTATTACATCTACTAATGTTTGTCTCTGGCTTAATTTGAGTCATAAAATATAAAGATAAAACTATGTTACCTGAAAAGATATTATCTTTGACACATTTTCTTATCCCATTAACTGCCTGCCATTTTTTAATGTTAATTAGACTTTTTATTAATCCTTGTTTTGTCTTTTTTTAGTTTTCTCATGCAGCACAAGTTGGAGCATTTTGAATCTTCCATATGTACCAGGCCTTTCCTTTCTGCCGTTATTAAAGCACTGACCATGGTTAAGTTCTACAAGTTATAAATTGATGAACCACTTTTAAAGATAAGTACATTACAGAATGAAACATAGCTTTTGAAAAACTCAGCTTCATTTTCCAAAGCCTTTTAAAACAAATGATTCCTCCAGCACCCCCCCCCCGCTGGCCAAAAAAAGTGCCAATAGCTTCATGGAAGAATGAGGTTTGACAATTAACTGAGTACTTATCAATTCCATGACAGTACAAGTTCCAGAATTTGAGTTCAAGCTAATAGAGTCAAAACTTTTAAACTCAGTATTCACTCTTTTATTGTTTCAATACTGTATCTTATCATTTCATCTATACTTAGTTACAATGTTCTTGACTTAAAAAACATATTTCTGACTGTTTAGAACTTTTTTCAAATATACTATAAGAAAAATCAAGGTATACACTTTTGTTATTTAAATTTTGTAGGTTAGATTAATATTTGGAAAAAGATACAGGTAAAATATTATTTTACTTTTCTGCTACTAACTTTAAACTCATCATGTATTTATAACTTGCAAATAAGGAATCCAGACTCTTTCAACAATGAATATTAGGCCCAGTTCCAACATATATTATGCCAGAAAAATTGAAGAAGACAGTAACATGTGATACCATGTGATAATTGACAAAATCATATTGGCCAAATCAAATCAAGCTATTGATCAATCTGCTGTGGAGTACCAGTGAAAGTTTTCTTTCTCTATGATCATTAGTTGTTTAAGTCATCTCTGTTTAGATCTTTGAAATACTTCAACTTGAAAAATCTTACTATGAAATAGACATCTCTCTTTTCTTTTTTGCCCAAGACCTTTCTTCTGTTAAGACATGCATCTAGTATCTCTTTTTTATTTATTTATTTTTTAAATTTTATTATGTTATGTTAGTGAACATACAATACATCATTAGTTTTTGATGTAGTGATCCACGATCCATTGTTTTCATATAAAATACATGTCCTCCTTAATACCCATCACTGGGCTAAATCATCCCCCCACCCCCCTCCCCTCTAAAACCCTGTTTGTTTCTCAGAGTCCATAGTCTCTCATGGTTCATCTCTCCCTCCGATTTCCCTCCCTTCATTTTTCCCTTCCTTCTCCTAATGTCCTCCATGCTATTCCTTATGTTCCACAAATAAGTGAAACCATATGATAATTGACTTTCTCTCTTTTTTTTTTCTAAAGATTTTATTTATTTATTTGAGAGAGTGAGAATGAGAGAGAGAGAGAGAGCACATGAGAGGGGGAAGGTCAGAGGGAGAAGCAGACTCCCTGCTGAGCAGGGAGCCCGACGTGGGACTCGATCCCGGGACTCCAGGATCATGACCTGAGCCAAAGGCAGTCGCTTAACCAACCGAGCCACCCAGGCACCCGATAATTGACTTTCTCTGATTGACTTATTTCACTTAGCATAATCTCCTCCAGTCCCAACCATGTTGATGTAAAAGTTGGGTATTCATCCTTTCTGATGGCTGAGTAATATTCCATTGTATATATGGACCACATCTTCTTGATCCATTCATCTGTTGAAGGGCATCTCGGCTGTTTCTACAGTTTGGCTATTGCAGACATTGCTGCTATGAACACTGGAGTGCATATGGCCCTTCTTTTCACTACATTTGTGTCTTTGGGGTAAATACCCAGGAGTGCAATTGCTGGGTCATAGGGTAGCTCTATTTTTCATTTTTTGAGGCACCCCCACACTGTTTTCCAAAGTGGCTGTACCAACTTGCATTCCCACCAACAGTGTAAGAGGGTTCCCCTTTCTCCACAACCTCTCCAACATTTGTTGTTTCTTTCCCTGTCCATTTTTGCCAATCTAACTGGTGTAAGGTGGTATCTCAATGTGTTTTGATTTGAATTTCCATGATGGCTAATGATGATGAACATTTTTTCATGTGTCTGGTAGCCATTTGTATGTCTTCTTCAGAGAAGTGTCTTTTCATATCTTCTGCCCATTTTTGACTTGATTATTTGTTTTTTGGGTGTTGAGTTGGAGAAGTTCTTTATAGATCTTGGATACCAGCCCTTTATCTGTAGTGTCATTTGCAAATATCTTCTCCCATTCTGTGGCTTGCCTCCTTGTTTGGTTGACTGTTTTCTTTGCTGTGCAGAAGCTTTTCATCTTGATGAAGTCCTAAAGTTCATTTTTGTTTTTGTTTCACTAGCTTTTGGAGATGTATCTTGAAAGAAGTTGCTGTGGCCGATGTCAGAGAGGTGACTGCCTATGTTCTCCTCTAGGATTTGGATGGATTCCTGTCTCACATTGAGATCTTTCATCCACTTTGAGTTTATCTTTGTGTATGGTGTTAGAGAATGGTCGAGTTTCATTCTTCTGCATGTGGCTGTCCAATTTTCCCAGCAACATTTACTGAAGAGACTGTCTTTTTCCCATTGCATGTTTTTCCCTGCTTTGTCAAAGATTATTTGACCATAAATTTGAGGGTCCATATCTGGGTTCTCTATTCTGTTCCATTGGTCTGTATGTCTGTTTTTGTGCCACTACCATGCTGTCTTGGTGATCACAGCTTTGTAATAGAGCTTGAAATTGGGAACCGTGATGCCCCCAGCTTTGTTTTTCTTTTTTAACATTTCCTTGGCGATTTGGGGTCTTTTCTGATTCCATACAAATTTTAGGATTGTTTGTTCCAGCACTTTGAAAAATGTCATTGGAATTTTGATTGGGATGGCACTGAAGGTATAGATTGCTCTGGGTAGCATAGACATTCTAACAATGTTTATTCTTCCGATCCATGAGCATGGAATATTTTTCCATCTTTTTGTGTCTTCTTCAATTTCTGTCATGAGTGTTCTTCTTCACATTCAATTCGTATGGTCAAATTGAGACTGCATCTCTATAAACTGAACATTGTAATTACTACTTTACAAATTTGAAAACTGAGGTTTTGAAGTTTAAATAATTTGCCTTAAATAACATAGCTGGTAAGTAGCAGAACAAGATTTGAACTTTTCTGTCTGATCCCATGACTAGGCCTTTAACCACTATGTCCTCGAGTTCCAAAGTCTTAAACACTATTCAAAATTGTCTTTAAACCAAGTGGTCAAACAAAACAGGCAAATAAAACACTATGTATCCAAGAAGAGGAGAGGGAAGATAGATAATAATGATGTACCAGAATATCAAGGGAAGATAGTGAAGTATAAAATATATTCAATAACAAAAACAAAAAAACAAGCAATGCATAAAAATGGACAGAGGAACTAAACAGACATTTTTACTAAAACATACAAGTGGCCAACAGGTACATGAAAAGGTACTTAACATTACTGGCTGTCAAGGAAATGCAAATCAAAAACACAGTGAGTTATCACCTCATACCATTTAGAATGGCTATCATCAAAAAGACAAGAGATAACAGTGTTGATGAAGGTGTGGAGAAAAGGAACATGTGAACTTTTGGTGAGAGTATAAATTGGTACAGCCACTATGGAAAACAATATAGAAGTTTCTTAAAAAATTAAAAATAGATTTACCATATGATCCAGTAATTCCACTTCTTGGTATATACCCAAAGGACATTAAAACAAGATATCAAAGAGGTATCTGTACTTCCATGTTCATTGTAGCACTATTCACAATAGCCAAGATATGGAAACAATCTAAGTGTCCATCAACAGATAAATGAATAAATAAATTCAGCCATGCAAAAGAAGAAAATCTTATTATTCCTGGCAACATAGATGAACTCTGAGGACAATATACTGAGGTAAGTCAGAGAAAGATAAATATATGATATCACTTATATATGGGATCTAAAAAGCCAAAATCATGAAAACAGAGAATAAAATGGTAGGCTGGGGGGTGGGGGGGCATAGAAATATGTTTTTTAAGGGTACAAACACACAATGAGTAGCAAATAAGTTCTAAGGATCTAATGCACAGTATAGTGAATAGGTAACACTATGTATTATAATTATCAAAGTTACAAAGAGACAAGATTTTAATTATTTCAACCACAAAAATAATAATTATGTGATTTTATAAAAGGGCAATCACTACAATAACAATCATATTAAAATATATAAATGTACCAAATCAATATGTTACACACTTTAAACTCACACAATGTAAAATGTCAAATATATTTCATTTAAAAAAGAGAAAATCATGAGTATATAATGAGAGAAATAAAATATAATTCAAGTAAAGTCTTCATGTCCTACATTTTGGAATAGAAAATGTCTAGTATTATATACAAATACATAAATTAACCCAAGTTCAGAATGAGATGTTAAAGTAAAATTTAAAGTAAAATACTCAAGTCTGAAATAAAATATAACAGATTTTACTCAAGAATTACCTAAGGGGATAACACATTTTGGTGACATATGTTAAGTTTTGTACAAAGAACGAACATTTACAATAAAATACAGTTCTCTTAAAAATAAACTATGCCAGATTCCCCCATGAGATTTCTAAAGTTTCTGTTCCTGAATTTGCATACTGTTTCATAATATTTTTAAATTAAAAAAAAGACTTCTAAAATGTGATTTTCAGTTGGATCATTACAAATGTGCATGACAACAAATACATGATTTATAGTTTCAATGATTTTCACATATGATTAAAATCATAGTAATGTCAGATAGTAGAACATATTGACTAAAATAATTAATATTTATTATATGCTGTTCTTCTTGGAAATGAAGGTCGAATCATTCAGATACAGCTAGTTTGCTGCTTCAAAATCTAGGTCTATATCTTCTTGTTAGAGTTCTTCTCTATGACTACCAATTTGTTCCTAATCCAATTTCTCTGATACTTCAAGGAATGATCTAGTCTAAGAATACAGTTAGAGTACACCAATAAAGCTGAAAAACATGGAGATCATATACCAGCCTTCAACAGAGGAACTCTATGGGAAAAAAAAAAAAAAAAAAGATTTCCAACAGTATTTCAGATTTGACCATGTTCATAGAATTTGGTGTACTCAAACTGATTTTGCCTGAGTTGGATTTATTCACCAAGAGGAGGTAAACTGAATCAAAATGGACTATATGTACTTGGAATTACAGGGAGAGAACATGGCTCTAATTTGTTAACTTCCACATGAAATTTAAGATCTACTGATTAGTAGATAATGGCCAATTTCCTACGCAATATTGAGACCTGAATTAGGATATCATATATGGTCTTATGAATGAATTCAACAAAGTCAATTATAAGGCCAAATTCAATTGTAAACCAAGATCCATTCAAATCAATTCCATCATGATAATCATTCAGCAAAAGATTGAGACCTTTGAGTGACCACAATGTAGAGAAGATGAAATGGTGTGAGGTCATAATGCTATATCAAAAGAATGTTGGAACATAACTTTAAAAAAAAATGCACCATTTTTCAGCAACTCTTGAGGAGTTGGAACCTCTAATTGGCAATGATAAGGATAGCCAGAAAAGCAGTCTGTATCTAGGTGAGTGTGGAATCACACAAGCTAACATATTGATTTGATACTTTCAAGGAGGTAAAGTAAGTCCTCAACTTTAGAGGATGTGGATATTATTCATGGTCTTAGCAAGATCAGTTTTGTGAAGTGATGAGGGTGAGGAGAAGTCAGATTAGAAAAAGATGAGAAAGTGGATAAATTGAAAATGGCTTTGAAATTTGTCTCTACCAACTTATACCTTGGCAAGGCATTTGATCACTCTCAGACTCCATTTCCCTATCTCTTCCATGAGGGTAGGAGTTCATAGACACAATGTTTATTAGAAACATTAAAGAACACATTTAGCACATTGATTTCACATGATAATAAATCAACTTTGAGATTTAATAAACATGACTTTCACCCAACATGTATTTATTTTATTTAACAAGAGTGATTTTTACCAGCTTTGCCCTGCGCTGTCAAGGGGTGTGGGGGGGATTAACATGCACTCCTACCTCACCAGTCACCAGTAAATCTTATTCTCAAAAGTATTGTGAAACTACTAGTTAAATGACTTAATGAATTCTTGATATAGTGTCTATAATAATCCCTGGATCCTAAAATCTCTCAAAGAGAAGAGTGATAGTTTTTTGTTTTTGAAATAATATATCTATAAAAAGATATGTAAGTGTTAGGATGAGATACTTAAGATCAGCATGATTTGCTGATGCAATCAATATGGTACAGTGAAAATAAATATTTTCTCTGAATTCAAAATTAGTAAAGAGGCAGATTCATGGACAAGCTGTAATTTCCCCTTTAAAGTTGAGGAAAGCTTCCATGTGAAATATTACCCTAAGTTTGATCTAGGATACACTACAGGATAAATCAATGTCTCAAAAGTAGTGAGGCTTTAAGCATGTGTCAAGATAATTCAAAGACAGGTAACGTAAGGCACACGATACAAAGGTGTTTTAAAATATGATAGGGCCTGGGGCGCCTGGGTGGTTCAGTCGGTTAAGCGGCTGCCTTCGGCTCAGGTCATGATCCCGGGGTCCTGGGATTGAGCCCCGCGTCAGGCTCCCTGCTCAGTGGAGAGTCTGCTTCTCCCTCTCCCTCTCCCTCTGCCTGCCTCTCTGCATACTTGTGCTCTCTCTCTCTCTCTCTGTCAAATAAATAAATAAAATCTTTAAAAAATATATATGATAGGGCCCTACAGGGGGAAAAGGTACAGATCAAGCAAGTCCCGAAGTTGCATGCTTTATACTATCATACATAGAGTTGCAATATCACTAAAATTAAGAGGTAGTGGTGTTGTCATAAGGATCTTTGCAAACACTTGCAACTGTAGGAATGATCACATTTGGCAGGGCCAAGACCAGGGCCAATAGGTACAGCTCTCAACTCTCCACAAAGCTGCTTTTGTGAAATAAATGGGTGGAGGTAACATCTGGACACAACCTGGAGAAAAGCAATTTGTTAGAAAGAACAGTTATTCATAAGTGTGTTATTTTGTGTTTCCCCTCAGATATACCAAGATCCATAATAATAAAAGACATTATTATATTTGGAAAACATAATAACAACAAAAAGCAAATAATGAGGGCGCCTGAGTGGCTCAGATGGTCAAGCGTCTGCCTTCGGCTCAGGTCATGATCCTGGAGTCCCTGGATCGAGTCCCGCATCGGGCTCCCTGCTCGGCAGGGAGTCTGCTTCTCCCTCTGGCCCTCCCCCCTCTCATGTGCTCTCTCACTCTCTCTCGTTCTCTCTCTCAAATAAATAAATAAAATCTAAAAAAAAAAAAAAAAGCAAATAATGAGCAAATATCCAAATCAATTGCATGTGTGACAACTAAAAGGTAAAAAAAAATAAGTCTTCAGTGACTTTTTTTGACCCTGTGGCATATATTGTTATTGCAGAGCATAGGGATGTTTCTGGCAAAGAAGAGTTATAAAAGATTTGATAGACATCTTCTAAGTTACAAAGAGGGTAGGTAATAAAATCTTGTCAGGCTCCCTTTTAGTTCTGTTCTGTAACATTAAAATCAAAGTGTCATTTGACATTAATGGCTGACAAATTTGGATATAATAAAAAAATTACCATTGCTTTGGTCAATGTGAGGCAGTGTGAAGGACTGTGAAGGTCACAGAGGCCAATTCTGTAGTCAGTTCTGGGAAGGACTTGGTAATTTTATGACCATTAATAATGTTTGTGGATTTCATGCAAGCTAAGCTAATGAACAGGGTAGTCAAAGCCATGTTGCAGTGTTTAAAATAGCCATCTTCCATATGTTAAAGGAATAATTTCATTTTCACCTTGCACCATTAACTCAGACAAAAAGATTATTTTCTCCATCTGGGAGATTCTAACCTAGGCACTGTGGGCATAGAATCACCATATGACTACATTAATGACATTAATAGAAATATTTCACATTTTTACAGTAATTAACACTTTACAAAATACTTTCTAATTATTCATTTACTTTTCATAGTGCCTCAAAGTAATGATAATCACATGGGGTATTATTCCTACTTTTTGTTTGTTTTTTAACATGAGTAGAATTAAGGCCAGACATTTTTTAGAACTCAAAGTCTTTACTATTGGCTATAAAATCAGAGCACAGGGTTAAGGAGGCTAAGTAATTTCATTGCTTTCAATTTCAGTTTTCTCACCAGTAAAATGGAGAAGATGATCCTTAAGGTACCTTCAGCTCTAATATTACAGAAAACTATGAGTCCGGTTTACTGTCAAGGCCAACCTCATTTTAACATAAAATCCTTCCAGCCTGATAGTTTAATAACCCTCTACCATCCTTGTAATACTGAGGAAAACATGCATGATGTGCCCATTTTCTCACTAATATGTTTTACTTCTTAGGCAGCAGACTGTCAATATTGCATGGATTAAAATCCGTTTTCTTTTACTTTTATTCTCTATTAAAATAAAATCTTATATGGAAAGCTGGTATATTAATACCATGTTCAAATTTCAAGGTATGATGAACTTAGGTGTTTAAGTATGTAACATATTTTTTTTTCAAAAACTAAAATTAATTTCTACTAGAGTCCCCATTTTGTGTGAAACAGAAATGATGATCAAGCTACTGTTCAGACAAACTCAGCCACTTTTATTATGTTTCACAGTTATTTTTATTTAACTATGATCAACTTCATGATATCCTTCTTGCCCCTCCCTTCTCCCCATGGTATATTCTAAGCTTAAGAGGGGGTTTATGCAAATGCCACAGTGACATCACTTATCAATTATGATGTGCCTTTGGTATGCTCAGAACCTTCATTACCATGAGTTGCTATGTATTGTCTCCACAATCATACACCATTTATACAAAACTTTTTCTTCATCTTCTCTGTCAAAATTTACCCTTCGTTCAAGATCTTGACCTCTCCTGCTCCATTCCTAATAATTCCGGTTATTTTAGCAAGGATCATCTAGAAGCAATGATCCAAATTAGATTAGCAACACTACTTGTGTAAATTGAACTCTAATTGTGGATATTAATGTTGTGGGAAGGTATTTGAAAAAATTAGTGGTGACAGCAGAAGTAGAAGAAGCAGGGTAGGTGGTCAGGGAAAAGGTCTTTTAGTATATCATAAATAACACCAAATTTTATTAAATTAAGCTCAGTCTTTATATACTGAAAAATGTATTGATCTAGAAAGAAGGCATGGTTAGTAATCTTGAATATTCATCAAAGGATTACTATCTGGATAATACATTAGTGTGTGTGTGTGTGTGTGTGTGTGTGTGTGTGGGTGTAAAATCTGTGCACACATACCAGTGATTGGGAAAAGGCAATATAACTTTTTCTTTCCATCAAAATTTAATCTGTTTCAATTCAAACAAGATGTTACAAACATTTAACAGAACAGGGGAAACCAGCAATAGAACCTGCAAGAAATGAAGTAAATGACAGTATCACTGAGCTAAAAACATACAAAGCATTTTGGAACATGCCACTACTTTATTGAGTCACTTCTTTCCTCTGCTGTGGTTTCAAGTCCCATGCACAGATTAGAAATGTCTCCAGTCTACAATTTCCTATTGCTTTATGGTTTAGACAGACCGAGGCATTATTCAACAGGGACATAGCCCTTGACTATATTTCTTGGATGGCTCCATATTCAATTAGCTTTGCCATGCTTTTCAAAAACAGACATATAGTTGAGTCTGGTATAAAATACCTTTTGTGGTAGAAGGTTAAAAAATCTGATCAAAATCTTGCCATGTCTGTTCCCCAAAGAAATCGCATTCCCCATACAGAAACAGGACTATCAGAATCTAAGGAGGAGAATCAGTGAAAATGATGGCAATTGGAAAAAACAAATAAAGAAACAAAAAAATTCTCATCTACAGCAACAGCTGGGAATGGACATTAGAACTAAGTGCCATTCAGATGCTGTAAAGCTGATGAAAATGGATGAGACTGTACAACTTAATGGTGTGAAAAGATTGGTTCAGCTATTTGTTCAGAAGAAACATCTCAATAAATTGTTGAATATATTTCAAGGTTGCTGTCATCATTTTGTGTTTTTCAAATGCCAATTATTTGGGGGTAGATGGCAGCAATGGTAGAAAAGACTCTATTACCAGTAATGAAGACCTGAGTTCCTCTGCGTGGAACTTCTCAGTGGAATTCAAACAGGCATCACATTCTTTGAGGTTGTAGCTATGGGTATTTAAATCCACAGCTATTGGGTTGAATTGGTAAAGTGAAAGTCTTTTATTTTTTATTTCCAAAATCTTTATTAAGAAATATCAAAAGTTCATTACAGTTTCATACACAGTTTTACAAAGTTTAAGTGAAGGAAAATGTAGAGATACCATTATATGCATATTTGAACACTACAGTAGCTTGTGAAAGAAGTAACCCTATAATTTCTGTCACACTGTTTAACAATGGACCCCAAAAATGTCTTTTTCCCATTTCTACTATGTACAACATAATGTCTTAAGTTACTTAAAAGAGTTTAAATGTGTCATAAATACTTCTTAAATATTTGTCCTTTTATTTTGTCATTGATGTTACCCCAAAAAGCTGAGCTGTTTGTAAGAAGCACAATATTTGAGTCCCACTTACTGCTGATTGTAGTACATTTTCACCAAGCCTGATTTGAGAGGGGGATAACATTACAAATTACATGTTACCATATTACACTTGGGAAAGAATCCACAAACATTTTTTTTTAATTTAGCATTTAACAAAAAGGGGAGAATCACTCAACTTGGAGACAAAACACCATAGTCTTTCAGTGGAATCATTAAGTATGGGACATGTCTGCCAATTCCACTGAGCTCCTCACAAGCAGTAAACGGCATGACCAAGAACTGGATCCAGGAACACCAACACAGAATACAGAAATGGATCTTCCTGGGATGATACATCACCATCTTTTATGTCACAGACATTGCATCAGAAGGGAATTACACTTTCAAAATAATTGAGACTAGGAGGTCATTGGCACCTGATGGGAAACAACAATGGTGTGGTATGCCTTGGTGAAGCCTAATGCTGGGTTATCTAAAAGTAGATTTTTGAAGATTTTGTCCTGCAATGTCAGAAAGAGCCATCTTGAGAGAAAGGACTCCTTATTCACCCACATGAGGCTGCATGTCTCACTGGGCTTGCATTCATATTCAATGACAGAGAAGGGTCTAACGCACTGGCAGTAATCTTGTTTGTGGTAATTGTAGAACTTGACTTGCCACACCATATTGAAGGTCCCAATGTCAGTGAAGGGCATGGTAATCTGGATGGGTTGCCATTCTACACTCTTAGTTGGGGCCACACCGTCTGTGTCATATGTGCCCATATAAACAATTCTGTCCCCTTCAGACTCTTTAGACTTCAGCTCCAGTGGACAAGTGCACCACCAATAGAAATGTCCTCAACCTGCTGTGTGGTGGGTTTAATGGTGAAGTGGAAGTCTTCATAAAATTGTTGATTTCATTGTTAGACACTGAATGATAATGTCATTAAAAAACTGAAGCACAAATAATTGTGTTCTCCCACCCCCTTCCACGGGGATGCATGTGACAGGGGAATGGAGAGGAAATAGTGCCTTTATCTAATAAAATGGTCATATATTCAATATTTAGCATACTGTTTTCATATACAAAGGAATGATAGAGCTCAATTTACCTCAAGCAATATAATTCAATATGTTTCATCAAGAATAAGGCAGAATTAAAAAGAATAAGGCAGAATTCCATTTCTGTTGTATAATGGGAAATAACTGAAGAATAAGTGTCTAATCCTTAATTAAAAAAAAAAAAGTCATATAAAAGCTCCAGACACATTCCTTCTAGATCATCTCTATGTGAACAGATTCTCAGCATACTTGAATTAAGCATGATACAAATCACTGAGACAGCTTGGTGGAAATTCCTAAATGTAGATACAGTCTTGCTTTTTCAAGATCACTAAATCAAATATCAGCCAAGAAAGTAAGAACTGTGGGTCATTACCATTTTGAGACTACTTAGGAACCAAAGTGAAATGAATCAATGGTCTGTCTACTACCCCCACAGAACTGTGTCAGATATGCCCAAAAGCACCAACATAATTAGTATTAATTAGAGGTCTGGCTGGCAGTCTTAGGAAAATGGTCAATGCCACTGTTACAGGAGAAGCCAATTCATTAAAATTCAAATTCTACTTCTTAGCTGTAGAAGTGATTCCTTTAGAACCAAGTTGTGACATTTTTGCTTTAGTAAGCCAAGATCCTCAATCCTCAAGTCCTTTTTAAAGACTTCCTTATTTTCAAATGCTACAGGATTCTCCAGGTTCATTGATATATTCCTGCTTCAATTCTAGAATCAGCCATTTGTTCAAAGATTCCTGGTTCCTTTTTAAGAGAATGTTATCTATCTATCTATCTATTTATCTATCTATCTATCTATCTATCTATCTATCTATCTATCTATCTATCTATCCATCATCTATCTATCATCTATCTATCATCTATCTATCATCTATGTATCTATCATCTATCATCTATGTATCTATCATCTATCTATCATCTGTCTGTCTGTATCTATCTATTTAAAGCAGCCTCCAAGAAAGATTTGGTTTGCAAACTTTCTGAATGAATGTTGGATTTCTATTGTTGTCAGGTGTTAAGGATTAGGATAGCAAGTTAACTATGAATTCTTAACATTTCGGGGTAGGTGTAATCATTCATTCTTCAAGCATGAGCTCATCAATACATCCCCTGCTTCAGCCCTAGAATCAGCCATTTATTCAAGTATCCCTGGTTCCTTTTTTTTTTTTTTTAGAGAATGTTATTTAGAAAGCAAGATCTGGGTAGCTGGTGTGCTTACTGCTGTTGAAAACATATATATTTTAGAAATATCTATATTTGAAGACTACTGGAAGTGATATTGGTCCTTTAAATGTTTACACTCCTCACTAGTCTTTACTAAATTTTTATCTGAGCTCTTTATAATTTTTTTAAATTAAGTTTTAATTCCTACAAAGATATTTCAGTGATACATAAAATTTATGAGGGCATAGCTCAGGTTCTTGATCTCCTGTGAAAAGCCAATAATTTGGAGGAATTTGTAATTACTTTAGGATTCATAAAAGTAATTCATATTAGAATGTGAGCTTATCACTAATGTGAATAAATACATGACTTGGTAACGACATAGGCTCTACTGTTTTGGGGACAGAATGCTTGGACATTATATGTTGAGCATTTACAAAAGTCAACAATTGTGCTACTATGTATTTATCCAAAGGGTACAAACATAGTGATTCAAAGGGACACATGCACCCCAATGTTTATAGCAGCAATGTCCACAATAGCCAACATATGGAAAGAGGCCAGATGTCCATCAATAGATGAATGGATAAAGAAGATGTGGTATATCTATAATGGAATATTACTCAGCCATCAAAAAGAATGAAATCTTGCCATTTGCAATGACATGGGTGGAACTAGAGGGTATCATGCTAAGCGAAATAAGTCAGTTAAAGAAAGACAAATACCATATGATTTCACTCATATGTGGAATTTAAGAAACAAGACAGATGAACATAGAAGAAGGGAAGGAAAAATAAAATAAGATGAAAATTGAGAGGGAGGCAAACCATAAGAGATGCTGAACTCTAGGGACAAAACTGAGGATTGCTGGAAGGGAGGTGGGTAGGCAGGAGGGATGATTGGGCAATGGGCATTAAGGAGGGCACTTGATGTAATAAGCACCGGGTGTTATATGCAGCCGATGAATCACTAAATTCTACTTCTGAAACTAATTTTTAAAAATGCACTTTATATGCACTATGTATTTTTTTAATGAGTAAGTTCTCTATGATAGACTTATGGAAATATTTCCAAGATATATTAGTGATAAAACTAAGATACACAATAGGGTGTGTGATATGTTACTTATTGCATAGAAAGAAGTGGATTAGAATGAGACTTTATATTCATATATGTCTGTGTATTCATAAATAAATTCTGGAAGGATACTTAAGAAAAAAAAAAGAAACCTGTGGCTTTGCCACCTTTCAAAGCTGGCTAGCAAATAGAGCATAGGCTTTCAAACATTTTTGACTATGATGCACAGTGAGAAGTACATTTTACACTGTGGCCAGTCTATATACCCCTGACATCCATATATATGCATACACACACAGAAACACAAGAGACATATGCACATAATGGAAATAAAAGTTTTAGAAGCAATACTTTTTAGGAATAATGTACTGGGATATTTTTCTTCTCTTCTCTGTTCTATTGCATTAAAAATAAAGTATATTTGTAATACCAAAACCAAAACAAAACAAAAGGCACAATTTGTGCAACCATGTTAATGTAGGTAAAAATAATTTATGAATATAATCTTGTTGACTATTGGGTACAGTATCTAAATATGACATAAGGTTCATAATATTTATTACTTTATATTATGAAAATAATATATACTGATTAAAAAAATGGAAGTATATGGAGGAAAAATGAAAGTCTTCACTACTTGCAACTTCTAATCCCAATATGCTCTTTCAAAGTAACTATCATTTACATTTCACATTTTTCTCTGCTTTTATTTGCACATATATAGGTGTTTATTTTCACCTGAATATTTAATTGATTTATATGAATAAGATAATATATAGTCTGTTCTGCAACTTTCATTGTTTATTTATCAATGTATCTTAGAGATATTTCCATATCAGAACATGTAGCTCTACATCATCTTTTTAATCTATAAAATTTCATTTTATGGATACACCATTTATTTAAATAGCACTGTATTCATGGACATTTGGGCTGTTTCCAGTTTGTTCAGGATATTAGTAATAAAATATATTTTTATATGTAAAGATGCTTGTGACATAGACTTCTAAGAGTTGAATAGGTGAGTCAAAGAGTATATGCATTTATAATTTAAATAAGTACTTAAAACAACCTCCCTAAATCCTAATGGTTCTCATTTCTTAGGGTATATGGATGTTTGTCTACCCACATCATTATAAATACCAAATATTATTGCTGTTTCTGAGTTTAAAATCTAAAAAACTATATTTTCTTTTGTTCAATTTCCATTTCTCTAATTATTATCTTTATTGATACTGTTTTTATATGTTCATATGATATTTATATTTCTTCTTTTTTGAATTATTTACTTGCATAATTTGCTCATTTCACTTTTTGTTTGTTTATAGGATATATTATATATTATTGACAATCATACTTTATCTTCAATATACATCACAAATATTTTCTCCAGCACTATCATTTTCTCTTTAAGTTTATTTTGTTGTTTTCCATAAAACAGAATTTTCAAATTCATTTTATGCTGAAATTTGTTCATCATTTCCTTCATATCTTCTGGATTTCAAGTGCTGCTTAAAAATAACTTTCCCTGGGCGCCTGGGTGGCTCAGTCGTTAAGCATCTGCCTTCGGCTCAGGTCATGATCCCAGGGTCCTGGGATCGAGTACCACATCGGGCTCCCTGCTCAGCAAGAAGCCTGCTTCTCCCTCTCCCATTCCCGCTGCTTGTGTTCCTGTTCTTGCTATCTCTCTCTCCGTCAAATAAATAAATAAAATCTTTAAAAAAAAAAGAAATAACTTTCCCTTACACAGGTTATCAAAATAATCTTCTATATATATTCTAGCATTTTCTTAATTTTTGTTTACATTTATATCTTTATGTGGAATTTTTTTTAAAGATTTTATTTATTTATTCATGAGAGACAGAGAGAGAGAGAGAGGCAGAGGGAGAAGCAGGCTCCCCGCTGAGCCGAAGGCAGACACTTAACTGACTGAGCCACCCAGGCGTCCCTATGTGGAATTTTTAATGTTAAGTCAATATATTCATTATTATACTATAAATACATTGCTCACTGATTAGCTAGTAGTGTACTATGTTTACATTTTCTTTTTCAAATTGCTTATTGATTAGCCTGATAATTTTACTATTAAAGAATTTAAAGTTCAAAATAGTAACTTCTTATAATTTTAATGAAATTTAATGATTTCTCCACTCTTTATAGTTTTGCTCTTGAAAAGTCTAATATCAATATAACCGATTTCAATTTTACATGATTTTTTTTTTACTTTCTGAAAATTATAAGGATATTGTCTCCATTTCTCACATCCAAAAATATCAGCAAGTGACTTAGCATAGTTCTGTATTTATTGTATAGAACATCAGGTGGGCCTTTTCCATCTGGAGAGTAGTATGTTTTAGTTTGGAAAAATAAAATAAAAATTTTCCTATAATATGACATATTTAGAATTTTTTCTTCCTCAATTTTGTATGCAGTATCTGAAAATGCTAATAGATGTTAAACCTCCTAAATTTATCATGTAATTTCCTTACTTTTTTTTATTATACATCACTTTGTATATATATTCAATATTTAAAATTTTCTGACCTAATCATCCAGAACTATCATTGTTTTCTTATATAAACCTTTTCATATTGAAAGATTTATATTTAGACAAAGATCACAATGATAGTAGACAGAACTCTCATATTTATCACAACCAGTTTCCCCATTTGTTCACATTTTACATTCCCATGGTACATTTGTCAAAATTAAGAAATTGACATTGGTATATTACTATTATTCAAATTGTATACTTTAGTCAAATTTCCTTAGGTTTTACCAATGCACATTACAATTAGTCTTTTATTAGTTTCCTACTGCTGCTGTAACAAATTATCACAAATTTGGTGGCTTAAACAACATAAATTTATAATGTTACAGTTGTGGAGGTCAGAAGTCCAAAATGAGTCTTACAGGGTAAAAATAAAAGTGTTGACAAAGCTACATTCCTTCAGGACACTCTAGGGTAGAATCTATTTCTTGCCTTGTCTAGTTTCTAGGGGCTACCAGCATTCTTTGGCTGTTAGTGCTCTTCAGCAATTGCATTCTTCAGACCTCTGCTTCCCTCATCACATCTGCTCTGATTCTGAAACACCTATAGTTTTGTTTCACTTTTATAAGAACCTTTGTGATTACAGTGCCCCCACCCAGATGATTCAGGATAATAGGATAATTTCTTCATTTCTAAATCATCACTTTAATCACATCCTCAAAATCTTTATTGTCATGTGTGGTAACATTCACAGACTCTGGAGCCTAGGATATAGACTTCTTTGAGGGGGAATGTCATTATTCTGCCTACCACAGATGTCATGTCTCCTTAAGTTCTTCTTGGCTGTGATGGTTTCTCAGATAATCCTTGTTTCTGATTACCTTAACACTGTTGAGGATTTCTTGTCAAGTATTTGTCAGAATGTCCCATAATTAGGATTGTTTTGATGTTTTTCTCATGATTAGACTAGAATTAGGAGTTTTGGGGAGGTAGTTTGAGGAGGCAAATGTAGTCATGATTCCACCATTAAATTATCACACAGAGTAGTTTCACATCCTTAAATACTCCCATTGCTTCAATTCTTCAATCCTTCTCCAAAACCCTGGTAACCATTGATCTTTTTACCATTGCTACACTTTTCTCTATTCCAGACTTAATATAATTGGAACAATATAGTATATAACCCTTCCAGATTAGCTTTTTTTATTTACCAATATGTGTTGGTAAAGTGCCATTTTTAAAAAATATCAACATGACCTATCATTGTTACTATTGACCTTCATCACATTTCTGAGGTGGTATTGATCAGGTCAATCCACTGTAAAGATAGTCCCCCATACTTCCATTCTAGAAGGGAGTCACTATGTGCAGCCCACATTTGATTACTGGGTAGATACGCTCTACCTCCTTCAGAGAAGAGTATCTGTAAAAATTATTTAGAATTCTTCCACAAAGGAAATTTGTCCCTTCTTTCAATTTTAAAATTTTATTTACTCAATCATTTATTTAAATAAGTATGGATTCATGGATATCTAGTTCATATTTTGTGTTATAATACAATAATATTTTGTTTATTTTTTTGTTCAATTATTTCCAGGTTTGCCCATTGACAATGCTTTCAGTTGATTTCCGTGTCCTTTTGACATGTCCCTATTTGTGTATGGGTGTGTGTGTGTGTGTGTGTGTGTGTGTTTTGTTATTTTGAGAACTCCCTTATTTTCTGGCACCACAAGATGTTCCAGGCCCATCTTGTGCATTTCCAAGTGGTAGTCCTAGAAATCAGCCATTTCTCCAAGGAGCCCTGGTCTGCTTTTATTGGAGAAATGTGTTAGAAACCAAGATCTAGGTGCTAGATGTGCTTAATACTACTGGATTGCTATTTCTTTTAGACCCTCACAGTGTACAGAGCAAACAAACATATATGGGTACACTAATGTGGGTACATATCTATATCTATGTCTCTTTTCTATGTAATCATTCATAGCAATATTAAGAAAAACATGAATTCTTACTAATGTCTCCAGCTCTAATCCATTGTCACACCCACTTCAACAGTCATAAACTTGCCTCTACCAGCTGCCATCATTTAATTGTTCAATTCCAGTATATATGTACCATCGTATCAAAATCATTAACCTCTACCCTCATGAAAAACAATTTTATCAATGAGAGTATAGTGATTATGCACAGTTGCTTTTATCTTTAGTTTTACAGACTCCACTCATTTCCAAAATGATTTAAATCAACATCATTTTTTCCCATACATTTCAGAGACTCTGATTCATGTTTGTAATAAGTTACATTCTTTTGTCACATTCTGCATTACATCCAGAGATTCCCTGATCTACTAAGTGGTTTTACTGATTTGCATATATGAAGGTTTACTTTTTTTTTACTATTAAATTTTATGGTTTTGGCAAATATAGTCATGATTCCACCATGAAATTATCACGCAGAGTGGTTTCACATCCTTAAATATTCCTTTTGCTTCACTTCTTCAACCCTTCCCTGAAACCCTGGTAACCATTGATCTTTTTACCATTGCTACAATTTTCTCTATTCCAGACTTAATATAATTGGAACAATATGGTATATAACCTTTCCGGATTAGCTTTTTTTATTTACCAATATGTGTTTAAGAGTTATCCAAGTCTTTGTGTGGCCATATAGCTTATATATTTTTTTTTAAATTGCCATATATCATTCCATTGTATACTACTATTTATCTGTACATTTACTGAAGAACATCTTGGTTGTTCCCAGCTTTGGGTGATTATCAATAAATCTGCTATAAACATTTGAATGCAGTTTTTTTTTTAATGAATACAAGTTTTTAAATCAATTGGGGAAATACCTGTGAGTGTAATTGATAGATCATGGAGTGAAAGTATGTTTAGCTTTAGAAGGAACTGCTGAACTGTCTTCTAAAGTAGCTGTTCCATTTTACATTTCCAGCAACAATGAATGAGAGTTCCTTTGTTTTGCATTTGCACCAGCATTTGGTATTGTCAGTTTTTATCTATCTATCTATTATCTATCTATCTATCATCTATCAATCATCTATCCTTCCATCTTTTATTTATTTGTTTGTTTGTTTTGGATTTTAGTCATTCTAGTAGGTGTGTAGTGGTAAATCATTGTTTAGTTTGCCCTTCCCTAATGACAAATGATGTTGGCAATATTTCATTTGCTTATTTGACATCTGCATACATATGTTGATGAGGTATCCAGATCATTTTCCCATTGTTAATTGGATCATTTGTATTTTATTATTGAGATTTAATGATTCTTTGTATACTTCACATAAGTCCATTATTAGTTGCTTTGAAAATAATTTTCTGCCAGTCAGCTTGTGTTTTATTTCAAAAACTTTAATAAATACAAACATTCTTTTTCTTTTATAAGTCATGTTTTTGGTGTTGCATATAAAAACTCATAACCAAACTCAATGTCATGTGATTTTCTCCTATGTTTTATTCTAGAACTTTTATATTTTTGCATTAGAAATTTAGGTTTTTTAACTACTTTGAGTTACTTTTTGAGTAAAGTTTAAGGCAACTGTGTAGGTTTTACATTTGTTTTTGTGTATGGACATCTAATTGTTCTATCAGCATTTGTTGAAAAGATTATTCTTGCTCCATTGAATTGTTTTTGGCCTTTGATAAAGTATCAGTTGACTATATTTGTGTGGGTGCATTTCTGGGCTCTCTTTCTGTGGCATTTATTTTGTGCTTATTCTTTTCCCCATTCTCTTAACTGGTTAGTGTTTCTTTATAATCGGTCTTGAAATCAGGTAGTTTGAGTCCTCTGGTATTACTTTCCTTCTTCAGTATTGTGTTGGCTATTATAGTACTTTTGCCTTTCCATATAATCTTTAGAATTAGTTTGTGGGTATATACAAAAGAGCTTCTGAAATTTTGGTTGGGATGGCATTGAATATATAGATCTTGTTGGGAAAAATTGACAATTCATCAATATTGTATTTTCTAATCCATAAACAGAATTCTCTCTCCACGTATTTAGATGTTTGATTTTTTTTTCATAACTGTTTTTTAACTTTCCACATAGAGATCTTATACATATTCGGTTACATTTTTACTTAACAATTTCAATTTTGGGGGTGTTATTGTAAGTGGAATTTTTTTATTGTTTTTTATTTTAATTCCAGTACAGTTAACATAGAGTGCTATATTAGTTGCAGGTGTACAATATAGTGTTTCAACAACTCTATACATTACTCAATGTTCATCATAAGAGTACTCTTTAATACCCATCCCCTTCCAAGTGTTTGAATTTCTGCCAAATTTTTTCTTGTGACTGAGTTCCAGTTTTAATGCATTGTGGTCTGAGAATATGCAGGAAATAATCTCAACCTTTGGTATTGGTTGAGACCTGATTTGTGACCCAGTATGTGGCCTATTCTGGAGAAAGTTCTATGTGTACTCGAGAAGAATGAGTATTTTGTTGTTTTAGGGTGGAATGTTCTGTAAATATCTACGACGTCCATCTGGTCCAGTGTATCATTCAAAGCTCTTGTTTCCTTGTTGATTTTCTGCTTAGATGATCTGTCTATTGCTGTGAGTGGAGTACTGAGGTCTCCTACAATTAACGTATTGTTATCAGTATGACTCTTTATTTTGGCTAACAGTTGGCTTACGTAGATGGCTGCTCCCATGTTGGGGGCATAGATATTTACAGTTGTTAGATCTTCTTGTTGGATAGACCCTTTAAGAATGATATAGTGTCCTTCTGTGTCTCTAATTATGACTTTAATTTAAAATCTAATTTGTCTGATATAAGAATTGCTACCCCAGCTTTCTTTTGAGGTCTGCTGGCATGGAAGATGGATCTCCATCCCTTTACTTCCAGTCTGGATGTATCTTTAGTTTCAAAATGAGTCTCTTGTAGACAGCATGTGGACGGGTCCTGACCTTTTATCCAATCTGCAACCCTGTGCCGTTTTATGGGAGCATTTAGGCTATTCACATTGAGAGTGATTATTGAAAGAAATTGAAGAAGACACAAAAAGATGGAAAAATATTCCATGCTCATGGATCGGAAGAATAAACATTGTTAAAATGTCTATGCTACCCAGAGCAATCTATACCTTCAGTGCCATCCCAATCAAAATTCCAATGACATTTTTCAAAGTGCTGGAACAAACAATCCTAAAATTTGTATGGAATCAGAAAAGACCCCGAATCGCCAAGGAAATGTTGAAGAAGAAAAACAAAGCTGGGGGCATCATGTTGCCCAATTTCAAGCTATATTACAAAGCTGTGATCACCAAGACAGCATGGTCCTGATACAAAAACAGACATATAGAGCAATGGAACACAATAGAGAGCCCAGATATGGACCCTCTACTCTATGGTCAGATAATCTTCGACAAAGCATTTTGCAATGGAAAAAAGACAGTCTCTTCAATAAATGGTGCTGGGAAAAAGAAGAATGAAACTCGACCATTCTCTAACACCATACACAAAGATAAACTCAAAATGGATGAAAGATCTCAATGTGAGACAGGAATCCATCCAAATCCTAGAGGAGAACATAGGCAGTCACCTCTCTGACATCGGCCACAGCAACTTTCAAGATACATCTCCAAAAGCTAGTGAAACAAAAACAAAAATGAACTTTGGGACTTCATCAAGATAAAAAGCTCCTGCACAGCAAAGGAAACAGTCAACAAAACAAAGAGGCAAGCCACAGAAT
>NC_058419.1:48254377-48269186 GCF_002201575.2 Neomonachus schauinslandi | reverse complement strand
TGGTGGGAATGCAAGTTGGTACAGCCACTTTGGAAAACAGTGTGGAGTTTCCTCAAAAAATGAAAAATAGAGCTACCTATGACCCAGCAATTACACTCCTTGGTATTTACCCCAAAGACACAGACTTAGTGAAAAGAAGGGCCATATGCACCCCAATGTTCATAGCAGCAATGTCCACAATAGCCAAACTGTGGAAAGAGCTGAGATGCCCTTCAACAGATGAATGGATAAAGAAGATGTGGTCCATATATACAATGGAATATTACTCAGCCATCAGAAAGGATGAATACCCAACTTTTACATCGACATGGTTGGGACTGGAGGAGATTATGCTAAGTGAAATAAGCCAATCAGAGAAAGTCAATTATCATATGGTTTCACTTATTTGTGGAACAGCATGGAAGACATTAGGAGAAGGAAGGGAAAAATGAGGGGGGGGGATCGGAGGGAGAAATGAACCATGAGAGACTATGGACTCTGAGAAACAAACAGGGTTTTAGAGGGGAAGGGGGACGGGGGACTGGTTAGCCTGGTGATAGGTATTAAGGAGGGCACGTACTGCATGGAGCACTGGGTGTTATATGAAAACAATGGATCATGGATCACCACATCAAAAACTAATGATGTATGGTGACTAACATAACATAATAAAATTAAAAAAAAAATACCCATCACCTATTTCAGTTTAGTGGTGTAACACCTGGTACTCATCACAAGTGAACTCCTTAATCCCCATCACTTATTTGACCCATCCCCCACCCACCTCCCTTCCGGTAATCATCAGTTTGTACTCTATAATTAAGGGTCTGCTTCTTACTTTGCCTCTCTCTTTTATTCTCTTTGTTCATTTGTTTTGTTACTCAAATTCCACATATGAGTGAAATCATATGGTATTTGTCTTTCTCTGACTTATTTCACTTAGCATTACACTCTCTTTGTTGCAAATGGCAAGATTTCATTCTTTTTATGACTGAATAATATATATATAAATACATATATATATAACTATATACATATATAATGTCACTACTTTTTTATCCATTCATTTATTAATAAACACTGAACACTTGGGCTGCATCCATTATTTGGCTATTGTAAATGCTACTATAAACATAGGGTACATGTTTCCCTTTGAATTAGTGTTTTTGTATTCTTTGGGTAAATACCCAGTAGTGTTATTACTGGATCATAGGGTAGTTCTATTTTTAACTTTTTGAGGAAACTTCATACTGTTTTCCACAGTGGCTGCACAAGTTTGCATTCCTACCAACAGTGCATGAGGGTTCCTTTTTCTCCACATCCTCACCAACGTCTGTTGTTTCTTGTGTTGTTGATTTTAGCCATTCTGACAGGGGTGAGTGAGGTGGTTATCTCATTGTAGTTTTGACTTGCATTTTCCTGATGATGAGTGATGCTGAGCATCTTTTCATGTGTCTGCTGGTCATCTGTATGTCTTCTTTGGAGAAATGTTTGTTACTGTTTTTTGCCCATTTTCTAATTGAATTACTTATTTTTTGGGTGTTGATTTGTATAAGTTCTCTATATATTTTGGCTACTAACCTTTTCTTGGATATGCCATTTGCAATTATCTTCTCCCATTCAGTAGTTTGTCTTTTAGCTTTGTTGATTGTTTCCTTCACTGTGCAGAAGCTTTCTATTTTGATATAGTCCCAAATAGAATTGGAAATGGGGTTATTTTAAAAAGTTTTAAAATGTTGGCTTTTACTAAGATTATTATATTACTAATATTGCCAAAGTCCATTGAAATACATATAAACACCTAACATATTAGAGATCATCACTACCTCTCTTTATATTATTTATTTATTTTATGGCTTTGAAGGTAGTCATATTCCAATTATTATCTGAGAGATAGTTCTATTGTTGTCTATGAGGGATATTACCTATAAGAAAAATAAAACTCATTACAATATTGTCAGCAAATTGATCAACACAAGCAGGTAAAGAAGAATCATGACACATTCATTTATATATTGCTTGTAATGTACTCTGAAACATGGTGGGGTTACATAGTGTTATATATGTATGTGTAATTTGGCTTAAATTTGTGTATTTGGTGGGTAATTAGCCAATGAACTACCATAACCTGAGATCTGCCACATGTAATTTCCTAATGAAGACATTCAATATTCCAAATCTATGACAGAAGAATCATTAATTATGATAAGAGGTAACAGGGATAGTTTTATTATTTCCAGCTTTATTGACTTACAGTTGAAAAATAAAATTGTATATATTTAAGGTGTATAAGATGATGTTTTGCTATACATATACGTTGTGAAATGAGTACCACAATCAAGCTAATTAATGTATCTATCATCTCATATAGTTACCATTTTATATTTGTAGTGAGAAAAATTGTGATATACTTTCTTAAAAAATGTCAAGTATATTATACAATATTAGTAACTATAAAAGGTCTTCAGACTTTATTCATCTTATAACTGAAAGTTTGTACCCTTTGATCAGCAACCCATCACTTCTCCCAACTCCCAGTCGCTGGTAACTACCATTCTAATCTCTGTTACTATAAGTTTGACTTTTTAAGATTTCACATATAAGTAAGATCATGCATTATTTGTCTTGTTGTGTCTGGTTTATTTCACTTAGGAGAATGTCATCTAGGTTCATCCATACTGTCACAAATGGCAGGATTTCCTACTTCTTATTTTATAAGACTGAAGAGTATTTAATTGTATATATAAAGCATATTCCTTTATCCATTCACTCATCAACAGCACTTAGGTTGTTTCCATACTTTGACTACTGTGAATAATGCTGCAAAAATATACTTTTATTTGATGGTAATGAATGACATTTTCCTAACAATAGCTAGCCACCTCAAGGTCCTGGAAACCTTGCTTCCAAAATTCCTGAGAGACTTACCCTATCCTTAACCCCTTCCCAACTTAAAAGTATATAATGAGCCACTCCTCATGACCTCAGTGCAGCTCATTCTGTCCACGGTCCTGTCCCTGTACTTTAATAAAATCACCTTTTTTTCACCAAAGATGTCTCAAGAAATCTTTCCTGGCCATCAGCTTTGAACCTTAATGTCTTTCCTACATCAGTTTCATTGTAACCAGAAAATAAATCCAACTTTCATAAATTAATATAATGCTAAAACAAAACAAAACAGGGGTGCCTGGGTGGCTCAGTCATTAAGCGTCTGCCTTCGGCTCAGGTCATGATCCCAGAGTCCTGGGATCGAGCCCTGCATTGGGCTCCCTGCTCTGCGGGAAGTCTGCTTCTCCCTCTCCCACTCCCCCTGCTTGTGTTCCCTCTCTCGCTGTGTCTCTCTCTGTCAAATAAATAAATAAAATCTTTAAAACAAAACAAAACAAAACAAAACAAAAAACAGTTATTCTGGTCATCTGTTAAAATACTTTGTAAAGTGTTAAAAATCAATCTAATAATTTTTATATAATTTAATCCATTGTATAATATTTTCCAGGTCTCAAATTGCATATTTAAAAGATATTTTAATTTTTAAATTTGAGTATAGTTTACCCAAAGAAAACAAAAAAAGTTAATTCAAAAAGATATATGCGAGGAGGAGCAAAATGGTGGAGGAAGGGGTGACCTAAATTTCATCTGGTCCCAGGAATTCAGCTAGAGAAGTATCAAACCATTCTGAACACCTACAAACTCAATAGGAGTTTGAAGAAAAGTATAGCATCAACTGTCTGAAAAGCGACAACTTTCTGGAAGCAGGAACCCAACAAGTGGAAGATCCAGGGAGACTCCTCTTCCTCCCCTGGGAGGAGCAGCACAGGAGAGCACTGCAGGAATCTGCTGGGTTTGGAGACTCCAACTGGGGTCATGTGCCAGAGATAGAAATGCTCAGTCACAGGCTGGGTGAGCAAGGAGTGCAGCGGGAGACCAAGGAGACAGGAGTGATTGACTGCTTTTCTCTGGGGCGTCACTGAGGAGTGGGGCCCTGAGCTCTCGGCTCCTCTGGGGCAGAGATTGGGAGGTTGCCATTTCCTTTCTTGTCCTCCAAAGCTGTATGGAAAGCTTTCAGGGAACAAAAACTACTAAGAGCAAACCCAAGCAAATTACCTAGCCTGGCCCTGGCAAAGGAGCGGCAATTCCGTCTCCAGCAAAGACATTTAAGAACCACTGCAACAGGCCCCTCCCCCAGAAGATCAGCAAAAACACCCAGCCATGACCAAGTTTACTGATCAATGAGAATGGCAAAACTCCAGCACTAGGGGAATACAGCACATAGAATTCATGGCTTTTTCTCCCATGATTCTTTAGTCTTTCAAAGTTAATTTTTAAAATTTCCTTTATTTTTTCTTTTTCTATTTTCTTGGAATCTTTCTTTTTTCCTTTTTCAACTAACATCTTATCAATCCTTTTTTTTAAATCTTTTTTTTTATTTTTTATTTTTAGAGTCATATTCTATCCCTTCATTGTAGTTAACCTTGTTTTTTGTATACATATAAGTTGTTCTCTCTTTAAAATTTTGGGAGTCAGTTTCTTCTAAAAGACCAAAATACACCCAAAATCTAGTGTGTGGCACTGATCTATTCATCAGCCTGATCATATTTGATCATATTCTTTTTTTTTTCTTTTTTCTTTCTTTCGCTTTCTTTTCCCCCAGGTTCGGGTCTCTTCTGATTTGTTTAGTGCATATTTTTCTGGGGTCACTGTTACGCTTTTAGCATTTTGTTCTCTCAATCATCTATTCTCCTCTGGACAAAATGACAAGATGGAAAAACTCACCTCAAAAAAAAAAAAAAAAGAACAAGAGGCAGTACCGACTGCCAAGGACCTAATCAATATGGACATTAGTACGATGTCAGAACTAGAGTTCAGAATGACAATTATAAAGACACTAGCTGGGCTTGAAAAAAGCATGGAAGATACTAGAGAATCCCTTTCTGGAGAAATAAAAGAACTAAAATCTAACCAAGTCAAAATCAAAAAGGCTAATAATGAGGTGCAAACAAAAATGGAGGCTCTAACTGCTAGGATAAATAAGGCAGAAGAGAGAATTAGTGATATAGAAGACCAAATGATGGAGAACAAGGAAGCTGAGAAAAAAGAGATAAACAACTACTGGATCACGAGGGCAGAATTAGAGGGATAAGTGATACCATAAGATGAAACAATATTAGAATAATTGGGATCCAAGAAGAAGAAGAAAGAGAGGGGCAGAAGGTATATTGGAGCAAATTATAGCTGAGAACTTCCCTAATTTGGGGAAGGAAACAGGCATCAAAATCCAGGAGTCACAGAGACCCTTCTCAAATTCAATAGAAATAGGTCAACACCCCAACATCTAATAATACAACTTACAACTCTCAGAGACAAAAAGAAAATCCTGAAAGCAGCTCAGGGCAAGAGGTCTGTAACCTACAATGGTAGAAATATTAGATTGACAATAGACCTATCCACAGAGACCTGGCAGGCCAGAAAGGACTGGCATGATATATTCAGAGCACTAAGCGAGAAACATATGCAGCCAAGAATACTATATCCAGCTAGGCTGTCACTGAAAATAGAAGGATAGATAAAAGGCTTCCAGGACAAACAAAAACTAAAAGAAATTCTGAACACCAAACCAGCCCTACAAGAAATATTGAAAGGGATCCTCTAAGCAAAGAGAGAGCCTAAAATTAACATAGACCAGAAAGGAATAGAGACAATATACAGTAACAGTCACCTTACAGACAATACAGTGGCACTAAATTCATATTTTTCAATAGTTAACCTGAATGTAATGAGCTAAATGCCCCAATCAAAAGACACAGGGTATCAGATTGCATAAAAAAACAAGACCCATTGATATGCTGACTTCAAGAGACTCATTTTAGACCAAAGGCACCTCCAGATTGAAAGTGAGGGAATAGAAAACAATTAACCATGCTAATGGACATCAAAAGAAAGATGGGGTGGCAATCCTTATATCAGACAAATTAGATTCTAAACCAAAGTTTATAATAAGAGATGAGGAAGGACACTATATGTACTTAAAGGGTCTATCCAACAAGAAGATCTAACAATTGTAAATATCTATGACCCTAACATGGGAGCAGCTAATTAATGACAAAATCAAAAGAAAGATACAATAATAGTAGGGGACTTTACACTCCCCTCACTGAAATGGACAGATCATCTAAGCAAAAGATCAAAAAGGAAATAAAGGCTTTAAAGGACACAATGGACCAAATGGACTTCACAGATATATTCAGAACATTCCATCCCAAAGCAACAGAATACATATGATTCCCTAGTGCCCATGGAACATTCTCCAGAATAGATCACATCCTAGGTCACAAGTCAGGTCTCAACCAGTACCAAAAGATGGGGATCATTCCCTGCATATTTTTGGACCAAAATGCTTTGAAACTAGAACTCAATCACAAGAGGAAACTTGGAAAGAACTCAAATACATGGAAGCTAAAGAGCATCCTACTAAAGAATGAATGGGTCAACCAGGAAATTAAAGAAGAATTAAAAACATTCATGGAAACCAATGAAAATGAAAACACAACTGTTCAAAATCTTTGGGATGCAGCAAAGGCAGTCCTAAGAGGAAAGTATATAGCAATACAAACCTTTCTCAAGAAACAAGAAAGGTCTCAAACACATAACCTAACCCTACAATTAAAGCAGCTGGAGAAAAAAAAAAAAACAAAAACAAAAACAAATAAAGCCTAAACCCAGCAGGAGAAGAGAAATAATAAAGATCAGAGAAGAAATCAATGAAATAGAAACCAAAAGAACAGTAGAACAGATCAATGAAACTAGGAGCTGATTCTTTGAAAGAATTAATAAGACTATGGTGAGCATTGTGAATTGTGTAAGTCTGTTGAATCACAGACCTGTATCTCTGAAACAAATAATACATTATATGTTTAAAAAAAAGAAGAAAAAGAAGATAGGAGGAAGAGAAGAATGAAGGGGGGGAAATCGGAAGGGGAGATGAATCATGAGAGACTATGGACTCTGAAAAACAAACTGAAGGTTCGAGAGGGGAGGGGGGCAGAGGATGGGTTAACCTGGTGATGGGTATTAAAGAGGGCACGTTCTTTGGTGCCCGGGTGGCTCAGTCATTAAGTGTCTGCCTTCAGCTCAGGTCATGATCTCAGGGTCCTGAGATCGAGCCCCACATTGGGCTCCTTGCTCCGTGGGAAGCCTGCTTCTCTCTCTCCCACTCCCCCTGCTTGTGTTCCCTTTCTCACTGTGTCTCTCTCTGTCAAATAAATAAATAAATAAAACCTTAAAAAAAAAAGAGGGCACATTCTGCATTGAGCCCTGGGTGTTATACACAAACAATGAATACATGATGTAATGTATGGTGATTAACATAACATAATAAAAATAATAATAAAAAAAGATAAAAAACAGATTGACAAACCCTGGCCAGACTTATCAAAAAGAAAAAAAAGACCCAAAAAAATAAAATCATGAATGAAAATAGAGAGATCACAACCAACACCAAAGAAATACAAAAACTTTTAAGAACATATTATGAGCAACTCTATGGCAGCAAATTAGAAAATTTGCAAGAAATGCATGCATTCCTAGAGATGTATCAACTACCAAAACTGAACCAGGAAGAAATAGAAAACCTAACAGGCCCATAACCACCAAGGAAATTGAAGCAGTAATCAAAAATCTCCCAACAAACAAAAGCCCAGGGCCAGATGGCTTCCCAGGGGAATTCTACCAAACATTTAAAGAAGAATTAATACCTATTCTTCTGAAACTGTTCCAAAAAATAGAAATGGAAGGAAAACGTCCAAACTTGTTTTATGAGGCCAGCATTACCTTGATCCCAAAACCAGACAAAGACCCCATCAAAAAGGAGAATTACAGGCCAATATCCTTGATGAACATGGATGCAAAAATTCTCACCAAAATACTAGCCAATAGGATCCCATAGTACATTAAAAGGATTATTCACCACGACCCGGTGGGATTTATTCCTGGCTGCAAGGTTGGTTCAACATCCGCAAATCAATCAATGTGATACAATACATTAATAAATGAAAGAACAAGGACCATATGATCCTCTCAATTGATGCAGAAAAAGCATTTGACAAAGTACAGCATGCTTTCTTTTAAAAAATTTTTTAAATATTTTATTTATTTATTTATTTGAGAGAGAGAGAGAGAGAAACAGCATGAGAAGGGAGAGGGTCAGAGGGAGAAGCAGGCTCTCTGCTGAGCTGGGAGCCCAATGTGGGACTTGATCCCAGGACTCCGGGATCATGACCTGAGCCAAAGGTAGTTGTTTAACCAGTTGAGCCAACAGGCGCCCGAGCATCCTTTCTTTATTAAAACTCTTCAGAGTGTTCGGATAGATGGTACATACCTCAATATCGTAAAAGCAATCTATGAAAAACCCACAGCAAATATAATTCTCAATGGGGAAAAACTGAGAGCTTTTCCCCTAAGGTCAGGAACACGGCAGGGATGTCCACTATCACCACTGCTATTCAACATAGTCCTGGAAGTCCTAGCCACAGCAATCAGACAACAAAAAGAAATAAAAGGCATCTGAATTGGCAAAGAAGTCAAACTCTCATTCTTTGCAAATGATATGATACTTTATGTGGAAAACCCATAAGACTCCACTGCAAAACTGCTAGAACTCACACAGGAATCCAGTAAAGTGGCAAGATACAAAATCATTGCACAGAAATCAGTTGCATTTCTATACACCAGCAAGACAGAAGAAAGAAATTAAGGAGTTGATCCCATTTACAATTGCACCCAAAACCATAAGATACCTAGGAATCAATCTAACCAAAGAGGTAAAGAATCTGTACTCAAAAAACTATAAAATACTCATGAAAGAAATGGAGGAAGACACAAAGAAATGGAAAAACGTTCCATGCTCATGGATGGGAAGAACAAATATTGTGAAGATGTCAATGCAACCTAGAGCAATCTACACATTCAATGCAATCCCCCTCAAAATACCATCCACTTTTTTCAAAGAAATGGAACAAATAATGCTAAAATGTGTATGGAACCAGAAAAGACCCCGAATAGCCAGAGGAATGTTGAAAAAGAAAAACAAAGCTGGTGGCATCACAATTCCGGACTTCAAGCTCTATTACAAAGCTGTAATCAGCAAGACAGTATGGTACTGGCACAAAAACTGACACTTACATCAATGGAACAGAATAGAGAGCCCAGAAATGGACCCTCAACTCTATGGTCAACTCATCTTTGACAAAGCAGGAAAGAATGTCCAATGGAAAAAAGACAGTCTCTTCAACAAATGGTGTTGGGAAAATTGGACAGCCACATGCAGAAGAATGAAACTGGACCATTTCCTTACACCACACACAAAAATAGACTCAAAATTGATGAAAGACCTAAATGTGAGGCAGGAATCCATCAAAATCTTAGAGGAGAACACAGGCAGCAACCTCTTCGATCTCAGCTGTAGCAACTTCTTCCTAAAAACATTGCCAGATGCAAGGGAAGCAAGGGCAAAATGAACTATTGGCACTTCACCAAGATAAAAAGCTTTTGCACAACAAAAGAAACAGTCAAAAAAAGCAAAAAACAACCGACAGAATGGGAGAAGATATTTGCAAATGACATATCAGATTAAGGGCTAGTATACAAAATCTATAAAGAATGTATCAAACTCAACACCCAAAGAGCAAATAAACCAATCAAGAAAGGGGCAGAAGACATGAACAGACATTTCTCCAAAGAAGACATCCAAATGGCCAACAGACACATGAAAAAGTGTTCAATATCACTCAGCATCAGGGAAATCCAAATCAAAACCTCAGTGAGATACCACCTCACACCAGTCAGAATGGCTAAAAATAACAAGTCCGGAAATGACAGATATTGGTGAGGATGCGGAGAAAGGGGAACCCTCCTACACTGTTGGTGGGAAGGCAAGCTGGTGGAGCTACTCTTGAAAACAATATGTAGGTTCCTCTAAAAGTTGAAAATAGAGTTACCCTATGACACAGCAATTGCACTACTGGGTATTTACCTCAAAGATACAAATGTAGTGATCTGAAGGAGCACATGCACCCCAATGTTTATAGCAGTAATGTCCACAATAACCAAACTATGGAAAGAGCCAAGATGTCCATCAACAGATGAATGGATAAAGAAGATGTGACACACACACACACACACACACACACACAAATATTATGCAGCCATCAAAAAAAAAAAAAAACGAAGTCTTGCCATTTGCAAGGATGTGGATAGAACTAGAGGGTATTATGCTAATTGAAATAAGTCAATCAGAGAAAGACAAGTATCATATGATCTCACTGATATGAGGAATTCTTAATCTCAGGAATCAAACTGAGGATTGCTGGAATGGTGGCGGTGGGAGGGATGAGATGTCTGGGTGATGGACATTGGAAAGGGTATGTGCTATGGTGAGTGCTGTGAACTGTGTAAGACTAATGAATCACAGACCTGTACCTCTGAAATAAATAATAGATTATGTGTTTTAAAAAAAAAGATAGTAAGATGGGAAAAATGAAGGAGGGAAAATCAGAGGGGGAGATGAACCATGAGAGACTATGGAGTCTGAGAAACAAACTGTGGGTTTTAGAGGGGAGGGGGGATGGGCTAGCCTGGTGATGGGTATTAAGGAGGGCATGTATTGAATGGAGCACTAGGTGTTACATGCAACAATGAATCATGGAACACTACATCAAAAAACTAATGATGTAATGTATGGTGACTAACATAACATAATAAAATAAAATTTAAAAAAAAGATATATGCACCCAAAGTTTTATTGCAACATTATTTACAATATCCAAGATATGCAAACAACCTAAGTGTCTGTAGATAGACAAATGAATAAATAAAATGTGGTATATATGTCCAGTAGAATATTACACAGCCATAAAAAGGATGAGATCTTGCCATTTGAGACAACATGGATATATCTAGAAAGTACTATTCTATGGGAAATAAATCAGAGAAAGACAAATGCCATAGGATTTCACTTATATTTGCAATCTAAAAAAAAAATTAAAAAACCAACAAAAAGCAGAATTAGACCTATAAATACAAAAACAAAATGATAGTTGCCAAAGGGGAGGGGGTTGGGTGATGGGCAAAATGGGTAAAGGGTAGTGGAAGATAGAGGCTTCCATTATGGAATGAATAAATCATTGGAATAAAAGGTACAGATTAGGGATAGCCCACGATATGGTAATAGTATTACATGATGACAATGGTATGGTAGCTACAGTTGTGGCAAGCATAGCATACTGTGTAGAGATATTGAATCTTCATGTTGTACACCTGAAACTAGTACATTTTTTATTTTAAATAAATTTTTATTTTTTATCCCTCCTTTTTCAAAGCATCCTGATATTTTTTATGCATACAATATCTTTTGGAATCTCTTAGATTCTGATATACACACTTGTTTTTTGCTTTATGTTTCTAAAATAAGTATACACCTTTTTATGGATAAGATTTGTCCCCACCAAATTCATTCGATAAAGCCTTAACTCCCATGTGACTATATCTGAATTACCTACAAGGAGATAATTCATGTTAAATTAGGTAGGCAAGAGTGGGGCTCTGATACAATAGGATTAGTTGTCCTTATAACAAGAGACACCAAAGAACTCACCTTTCCTTTCTATCTCCACCTGTGAGGACACAGCAAGAAGGCAGTTATTTGCAAGATAGGAAGAGAATTCTCACAAGAATCTGACCATGCTGGTTCCTTAGTCTTAAACTTCCAGAACTCCAGAACTGCCAGAAAATAAATTTCCATTTTTTTAAGCCATTCAATCTATGGCATTTTGTTATGGCAGCCCAAGCTGACCAATAGACACTTTTAACCAATTTGTAAATATTTTTTAATATATTTTTAATTGATTTGATGAAACATCTTAAACATTTTTAAGAATTGAAAAAAATGTATTATTTATACCTTTAAAAGTATTTTTGGTTCCTTGGATTTTTTTCTTTATTTTTCCAGGGGCAATTTTTCTGCTTATAATATTTGTCCTTCTATTTAATGTTGTTGGTTTTCATGAAAATTCTAGTAATTTTTTATTTCATATGTTATGCAGTTTTTTTTAAAGATTTTATTTATTTGAGAGAGCATGAGAGAGAGATACCACAAACAGGGGGGAAGGGTAGAGGGTAGAGGGAGAAGCAGACAAAGCAGGGAGCCTAACATGGGGCTCAATCCCAGGACCTGGGATCATGACCTGAGCTAAAGGCAGACATTTAACCAACTGAGTTACCCAGCACCCCTATTTCATATGTTTAAATTAAGGACTATATTATTCAGTATAATTTTCTATGGTTGGTTGTGTGGTTAGTTTCCTAATAGACCTTTATGAAATGGCTTTACAGTAATAAACCTATGAAGGACAGAAATTGCCAGAAGTCCCATTTCTCCTCATATTGTGTGAGTAGAGAAGATCCAGTACAGTTGAGGATACCTAATGGAAAGAAGGCCTTCATCCTTTTGTGTTACACAGAAACTTAGGAATTATTGTAGTCACCTCACTGTTCCTCAACCACTTGAAAAAATGTAGGATAGCATGGCTGCAGCAAGGACAGCAAAATCACACAGATTTAGAGCACAATTCTTGTTATTGCTGAAATATGTCTTGAATCTATCACTACTTTCTGCTCCCTATGGCACTGTGCATTCTACTTAATCTATCCCTTTGAATACTACACTTTTCATCATTCCATCCACCTATTTACATCCTTTCAATGACTTCTTGTTGCTCTTAAGAAAAAAAGAGAACTTAACAACCTATAAATTCCTGTGTGATATAACTCCAATTAGGCTTCATTTCTATGTAACTCTTTTGTGTCCTTGCTGCAACCATACTAGTCTGCTTTCTATTTTTTTAATGTTGTTATTATTATTATTATTATCATTATTTTAATTACAGTATAGTTAATAGGCAAATTTATATTAGGTTCAGGTGTACAATATAGTGATTCAACAATTCCATACATTACCCAGTGCTCATCTGGACAAGTTCACTCCTTAATCCCCATTACCTATTTCACACCCCCGCATCCCTTCTGGTAACCATCACTTTGTTTTCTATAGAGTCTGTTTCTTGGTTTCTCTTTTTCCCTTTGCTCGTTTGTTTTGTATCTTATATTCCACATATGAGTAAAATCATGATATTTGTCTTCCTCTGACTGACTTAGTAGTATACTCTATAGCTTCATTCATGTCATTGCAAATGGCAAGATTTCCTTCTTTTTTATGGCTGAATAATATTCCATTGTGTTTATGTATCACATCTTTTTTTATCCATACTAGCCTACTTTCTTTTCTATTAGCCAAGCTTTCTCTCATCACTAGGCTTTTCAACATGCAATTTCCTTCAGCATCCACATCCTTTCATCTTTTTCTTTAATCTTTATGATCTCAGCTTACACATCACTTCCTCAGAAAAGACTTTTCTTAACTCCCTAAAGTAGTAAAATCTCCTTTCTTTGTTCTTTCTTGACCAATAAATCTTTGCATCATAGAAATGATTATTTGACCAATGTTTGTCTCCCCCAACAAGCCAATTTCACGAAAATGTAAACTGTGTCCAGTTTCACTTACCTTATTACCCTTGGCATCTTGCACAAAATCATTACATAGTAGGGACTCAATATATAATTTATGCAAAAATATATAAATAAATAAATGAAATAATACTTTAGTATATTTCATACTTGCAATAACTGCCACTGTTTTTGTTTTGTTTTGCTTTGTTTTTTTTCTTTCTTTCTTCATTTTTGTCTACTTATCCATCAGTGATGCTCAAAGTACCTTGGATTTTGCTGTTTATTTCTGTTTATTTCTGTAGACTGATATTTGCAGGTTCATTTTTTTTTAAAGATTTTATTTATTTATTTGAGAGAGAGAGAGTGAGAGACAGAGAGCATGAGGGGGGGAGGGTCAGAGGGAGAAGCAGACTCCCTACCAAGCAGGGAGCCAGATGCGGGACTCGATCCCGGGACTCCAGGATCATGACCTGAGCCGAAGGCAGCCGCTTATCTGACTGAGCCACCCAGGCGCCCCGCAAAATAAAGTTATTTCTTAAAAAGTGATTTCAGAGGCTCATAATTTAAGAGTTTGTTTTTGTCAACTTTATTTCTTTAGTTAGAGGAAAGTGATGTCCTTAAGCTTGTGAACATATTAGGAAAACCAGTACTGTATTAGAAGACATTAGCCAAGAACTTCTAAATGCATGGTGTATATTTTAGCAATAATGTAGGGTAAATTCATATTAGGTTTGGTTAATAAAACATGCAGAAGGGGCACCTGGGTAGCTCAGTTGGTTAAGCTTCTGCCTTCAGCTCAGGTCAGGGTCCTGGGGTCCTGGGATTGAGCCCCACATCAGAATCCCTGCTCTGTGGGTAGCCTGCTTATCCCTCACCCTCTGCCTGCCACTCCCCCTTCTCTGTCAGCTAAATAAATAAATCTTAAAAAAATAAAACAATAATACATAAATAAATACATACATACATATATAAAACATGCATGCACAAAATTTCAAGATAGAATATTTGTTTTAAATTCATGATTCTGTGACTAATTAGCTATGTGATTTGCATGAATGAACTTTCTCTTAATCTTAGTTTTCTTCTTTGTATAATAAGAAATTATACTTATTATTAACAGGTTTTGTGCAGGATAATTAAAATCAAGAACAAAGAGTTGCTGTTTAAAACTATAAAACACTTGGGGCGCCTGGGTGGCTCAGTCGGTTAAGTGTCTGCCTTCGGCTCAGGTCATGATCCCAGGGTCCTGGGATCGAGTCCCACATCGGGCTCC
>NC_058419.1:48249805-48254367 GCF_002201575.2 Neomonachus schauinslandi | reverse complement strand
CGCTGTGTCTCTCTCTGTCAAATAAATAAATAAAATCTTAAAAAAAAAAACTGTAAAACACTATACAGATAAGCTATTTGTTTTATTTTATTCTGTTTTTTTTTTCCCCCAAAGATGTTTCCATTCTTATTCTCCAAATATTTAAACTTGTAAGACAAGTTTCAAGTTTGAAAATTGACCTCAAAATCCAAGACACTATATGTTCCTGTGGCTGCCCTTCAGAATAGTGAACTATAACCATTTCATTTTATTATTCTTAACTTTTTATATTTAAATAACTTTAGATTTATAGAAAAGTTGTGAAGATAATACAAAACGTTTCTGTATACCCTTTATCCAACTTCCCTTAATATTAGAATCTTATATAGCTATAGTAACATTACCAAAACTAAGAAATTACTACAATACTACTACTAAATGGCAGAGTATTCAGACTTCACCATTTTTTTTTTCCTGTTACAAGATCAAATTCAGGATCTCTCATTACATTTTCTATGTCCCCTTACTTTTTTCAATCTATGATGGTTTCCCAGTTTTCCATTCTCTTTCATTACCTTGACATTTTGAATACTCATCAATTATTTTGTAGAATGTCCCTTCATTTGAGTTTCACTGATGCTTTTGGTTGATTAGTTGAGGTTGTTATGGTGAAAAATACCACATAGCTTCCCTTTTCAGTATAAAGAGTATATGTTTTATTACTGGTCACATTAATTTTGGTTAAGGTGGTGTCACCCAATTTTCTCCACTAAAGTTTCTATTTTCCAATTTGTAATTAATAAATATTTTGTGATAGATACTTTGAGGCTAAGACAAAAGATTTTTTTTACCTAAATTTCTGCCCACTAATTTTAGCATTTATTGGTGGATCTTGCTTTTAGCAATTATTACTTAGCATTCTCATGGTGATTTTCTATTTTCCCCATTTATACTACATTGATTAATTAGATTATTCTGTAAGAGTTTTCAGGGGCACCTGGGTGGCTCAGTTGGTTAAGGGTCTGCCTTCGGCTCAGGTCATGATCCCAGGGTCCTGGGATCAGGCCCTGCATCAGGCTCCCTGCTCAGCGGGGAGCCTGTTTCTCCCTCTCCTGCTCCCCCTACTTGTGCTCTCTCACTCTCTCTCTGTCAAATAAATAAATAAAGTCTTTTAAAGAAAAGAGTTTTCACACTTTCTCCATTTAGTTATTTATTTAGTCATTTATTTATATCAGTGTAAACTCATGAATATTTACTTCATGCTTTGGGTTATAATCTATCAGCAACCTTATTTATATTTTTTGGTCAAAGTGATCCTGTTTCAGTCCTTGAGAGCTCTTCAAGTTGGCTCCTGTGTCTTTCTGATATGCCTCTATCATCCCCCCAACAAACCTTTTTTTTTTTTTCCTAGCACTTCCTTACTTTCTGGCACCATAAGATATCCCATATTTATCTTGTATTTTCCTTTTCCTAGACTTGTGATTAAGTAGTTCTCCAAGGAGCACTGGGTACTTTTATTGAAGAATGGTATTTAGAAGCTATAATCTGGATACTATGTGTACTTATTGTTACTGGGGTGTCCACAAGTTTTAGGCCCTCTCAGCAGACAGAACTAGAATGTATCTAAGGCAAGTATCTATACATATCAACATTCACTTCTCTATTTTAAAATATTAGTTTTTCCTGATATGTACATTTTTTAGTATACCATGAGTTTGTTTTTATTATTATTTTTTATTGAAGTAAAATTTGACATAAATATTGTATTAGTTTCAGGTGTACAACCAAGTGATTTGATATTTATATACATTACAAAGCTATCACCATAATATGTCCATTTTAAATCCAACTCAACTGAGTTTATTTTAACCTTTCCTTTTAACTTTCTTTCATGACAGTGAGAAACTTGGGTTACATTATCTCTAATATGCTTACTCATTTGTTAAACCCTAGTGTAATGTGCCTGTTTTGTTTCTGTTTTTGTTTTTTGATACAGGTAAAGTAGTTTCAGAATTTCTAACCCCTACTTTGATGAGACACAAATTTAGTTTTACAGTATCAAGACAGAACATAGTTTTCAAGTTACTTAGTTCATTATTTGTTATTCCTCTGTCCCCTCTGAATACCAATAAGGACAACTTGGTTGATAGTATCGTTCAAGTCATGTATAGTCTTACAGATTTTCTGCCTCTTTTTTCTATCAGTTTGTTTTAGGAAGAAGTGTTTAACATTCTAACTCTGTGGATTGATTTTTTCTTTAAGTTACATTGGCTTCTGAATCATATATTCTAAAGCTCTGCTGAACAACACAGGAAACAACAGATGTTGGTGAGGATATGGAGATGCAGATGTTGGTGGGAATGCAAACTGGTTCAGGCACTCTGGAAAACAGTATAGAGGTTCCTCAAAAAGTTAAAAATAGAATTACCCTATGATCCAGCAATTGCACTAATAGGTATTTACCCAAAGGATACAAAAATTCTGATTCAAAGGGATACATTCACCCTGATGTTTACAGCGGGATTATCAACAATAGCCAAATCATGGAAAGAGTCCACATATCCATTGACTGATTATTGGATAAAGAAGTTGTGGTATATATACACAATGGAATACTACTGAGCCATAAAAAAGAATGAAATCTTGTCATTTGCAATATGTAGATGGCACTAGAGTGT
This sequence comes from Neomonachus schauinslandi, assembly GCF_002201575.2. Lineage (NCBI taxonomy): Eukaryota > Metazoa > Chordata > Mammalia > Carnivora > Phocidae > Neomonachus > Neomonachus schauinslandi. The sequence goes on along the minus strand of NC_058419.1, from coordinate 48,251,710 downwards.
ATAATGCTAAGCAAAATAAGTCAGTCAGAGAAATACAAATACCATATGATTTCACTCATATGTGGAATTTAAGAGACAAAATAGATGAACATGAGGAAAAAAAGAGAGGCAAACCAGAAAAAACTCTCTCTTAACTATAGAGAACAAACTGAGGGTTGCTGGAGGGAAGTGAGTGGGAAGGAGGGGTAAATGGGTGATGGATATTAAGGGGAGCATTTGTGATGAGCACTGGGTGTTGTATATAAATCATAAATCACTAAATTCTACACCTGAAACTAATATTACAATGTATGTTAACTAACTGGAATTTAAATACAAACATGAAAAAAGAAAAAAATAAGTAAAGCTCTGCTGTTAGCTAAACACTTTTATGATTGTTTTATCTACTTGGAGAATTGACCTTTTATCATAATGTAAAGTGCATTTGTATCCTTGATAATATTATTTCTTCTTCTAAAGTCTACTTTATCTGATATTAATATAAATATTCCAGGTTTCTATTAGTTTTGCAATGGATATCTTTATCCACCATTCTGTTTTTAATTTATTTATGTCTTTATCTTTAATGCAAATTTGTTGTAGACAGCATATTGTATTCAGTTTGACAATTTATAGCTTTTAGTTCGTGTGCTTACACCATTCATACTTATTGTGATTATTGATGTGTTTGAATTAAATTGCACTATTTTAGGTATCTTCTATGTGTTCCATATGTTCATTATTTTTCTCACTTTTTTGTTTTAGTTAAATTGAGCATTTTTGTGATTTCATTTGATTTCCCTATTGATTAATTATTTATAAATCTTTCAAAAATTTTATCCATGATTGTTCTACAGCTTAACCATTATTGAGAGTCTATCTGCAAATAAAAATATAACACTTCTTATGTAATATAGGAACTTTAAAACAATGTATTACTAATCTTCACCCCTCTTCACCCCCATTCTTAATACTAGTATTCTCATACATGCTATCTTTACATATGATAAACACAAAATTCCTTACTACTATTTTTGCATTAAAGAGTTACATCTTAGGGCAATTACAATTAGCAAAAAGGGATTTTTACTTTACCTTTAATTTTAAATTTCCAATTCCTTCTTTTAAATTTTGCACAGTAAAGTTTCTGTATAGCATTCCTTCTGCCTGAAGATCTTCCTTTAAAAATTCTAATAGATTAGATCTGCTGACAATATATTCCTACAATTTTTGTTTTTTATTTTGGTTTCTTTTTTTTTTATTTTATGTTATGTTAGTCACCATACAATAGCTCATTAGTTTTTGATGTGGTGATCCATGATCCATTATTTTCATATAACACCCAGTGCTCCATGCAGTACGTGCCCTCCTTAATACCCATCACTGGACTAATCCATCCCCCCAACTCCCTCCCCTCTAAAACCCTGTTTGTTTCTCAGAGTCCATAGTCTCTAATGGTTCATTTCTCGCTCTGATTTCCCCCCTTCATTTTTCCCTTCCTTCCCCTAATGTCCTCCATTCTATTCCTTATGTTCCACAAACAAGTGAAACCATATGATAAGTGACTTTCTCTGATTGACTTATTTCACTTAGCATAATCTCCTCCAGTCCCAACCATGTTGATGTAAAAGTTGGGTATTCATCCTTTCTGAAGGCTGACTAATATTCCATTGTATATATGGACCACATCTTCTTTATCCATCCATCTGTTGAAGGGCATCTTGGCTCTTTCCACAGGTTGGCTATTACGGACATTGCTGCTATGAACATTGGGGTGCATATGGCCCTTGTTTTCACTACACCTGTGTCTTTGGGGTAAATACCCAGGAGTACAATTGCTGGGTCATAGGGTAGCTCTACTTTTCATTTTTTGAGGAACCTCCACACTGTTTTCCAAAGTGGCTGTACCAACTTGCATTCCCACCA
>NC_058419.1:48232663-48239805 GCF_002201575.2 Neomonachus schauinslandi | reverse complement strand
ATTCTGTGGCTTGCCTCTTTGTTTTGTTGACTGTTTCCTTTGCTGTGGCAGAAGCTTTTTATCTTGATGAAGTCCCAAAGTTCATTTTTGTTTTTGTTTCACTAGCTTTTGGAGATGTATCTTGAAAGTTGCTGTGGCCAATGTCAGAGAGGTTACTGCCTATGTTCTCCTCTAGGATTTGGATGGATTCCTGTCTCACATTGAGGTCTTTCATTTTGAGTTTATCTTTGTGTATGGTGTTAGAGAATGGTCGAGTTTCATTCTTCTTTTTCCCAGCACCATTTATTGAAGAGACTGTCTTTTTTCCATTGCAAAATGCTTTGTCGAAGATTATCTGACCATAGAGTAGAGGGTCCATATCTGGGCTCTCTATTGTGTTCCATTGCTCTATATGTCTGTTTTTGTATCAGGACCATGCTGTCTTGGTGATCACAGTTTTGTAATATAGCTTGAAATTGGGCAACATGATGCTCCCAGCTTTGTTTTTCTTCTTCAACATTTCCTTGGCGATTCGGGGTCTTTTCTGATTCCATACAAATTTTAGGATTGTTTGTTCCAGCACTTTGAAAAATGTCATTGGAATTTTGATTGGGATGGCACTGAAGGTATAGATTGCTCTGGGTAGCATAGACATTTTAACAATGTTTATTCTTCCAATCCATGAGCATGGAATGTTTTTCCATCTTTTTGTGTCTTCTTCAATTCCTTTCATGAGTGTTCTAGGGTTACTAGAGTATAGATCCTTTACCTCTTTGGTTAGGTTTATTCTGAGGTATCTTACGGTTTTTGGTGCTATTGTAAATGGAATCGTTTCTTTAATTTCTCTTTCTACAGTTGCGTTGTTAGTGTATAAGAAAGCACCTGATTTCTGTGCATTAATTTTGTATCCTGTCACATTACCGAATTGCTGTATGAGTTCTAGTAATATGGGGGTGGAGTCTTTTGGGTTTTCCACATAAAGTATCATGTCATCTGCGAAAAGAGAGAGTTTGACTTCTTCTTTGCCAATTTGAATACCTTTTATTTCTTTTTGTTGTCTGATTGCTGTTGCTAGGACTTCTAGTACTATGTTGAACAATAGTGGCGAGAGTGGGTATCTCTGAAGTGTTCCTGATCTTAAGGGAAAGGCTCTCATCATTTCCCCATTGAGGATGATATTGGCTGTGGGTTTTTCATAGATGGATTTTATGAACTTGAGGAATGTTCCCTCTATCCCTATACTCTGAAGAATTTTAATCAGGAAAGGATGCTGTATTTTGTCAAAGGCTTTTTCAGCATCAGTTGAGAGGACCATACAGTTCTTATCCTTCCTCTTATTAATGTGTTCTATCATATTGATTGATTTGTGAATGTTGAACCATGCTTGCATCCTGGGGATAAATCCCACTTGGTCGTGGTGGATGATCCTTTTAATGTATTGTTGGATCCTATTAGCTAGGATTTTGTTGAGGATTTTGGAATCCATATTCATCAGGGGTATCAGTCTGAAATTCTCCTTTTTGATGGGGTCCTTGCCTGGTTTGGGGGTTAAGGTAATGCTGGCCTCATAAAATGAGTATGAAGCTTTCCTTCTGTTTCTGTTTTTTGAAACAGCACAGAAGAATAGGTTTTATTTCTTCTTTGAAGGTTTGGTAGACTTCCCCAGGGAATCCATCAGGCCCTGGACTCTGTTTTTTTGGGAGGTTTTGATCACTGCTTCAATGTCATAACTGGTTATTGGCCTATTCAGGTTGTCAATTTCTTTCTGTTTCAGTCTTGGCAGTTTATAGGTTTCCAGGAAGGCATCCATTTTATCCAGATTGCTCAGTTTATTGGCATATAGTTTTTGATAATAATTTCTAATAATTGTTTCTATTTCCTTGGTGTTATTCATGATCACTCCCCTTTCATTCATAATTTTATTAATTTGGGTTCTTTCTCTTTTCTTGTGGATAAGTCAGGCCAGTGCTTTATCGATCTTATGAATTCTTTCAAAGAACCAGCTTCTAGTTTCATTGATCTGATCTACTCTGTTTCTGGTTTCTAATTCATTGATCTCTGCTCTAATCTTTATTTCTCTTCTAATGCATGGCTTAGGCATCATTTGTTGTTTTTCTCTAGTTCTTTAAGGTGTAGATTAGTTGGTGAATTCGGGATTTTTCTATTTTTTTGAGTGAGGCTTGGTTGGTTATGTATTTCCCCCTTAGGACCACCTTTGCAGTATCCCATAGGTTTTGGACCAGTGTGTTTTTGTTCTCATTGATTTCCATGATTGTTTAAGTTCTTTTTGATTCCCTGGTTGACCCAAACATTCTTTTTTTATTTTTTAAAGATTTTATTTATTTATTTGAGAGAGAGAATGAGAGAGAGCACATGAGAGGGGTTAGGGTCAGAGGGAGAAGCAGACTCCCTGCTGAGCAGGGAACCCGATACGGGACTCAATCCCGGGACTCCAGGATCATGACCTGAGCCGAAGGCAGTCGCTTAACCAACTGAGCCACCCAGGCGCCCGCTACCCCAGCTTTCTTTTGAGGTCTGCTGGCATGGAAGATGGATCTCCATCCCTTCACTTTCAGTCTGGATGTATCTTTAGGTTCAAAATGAGTCTCTTGTAGGCAGCATATGCCTGGATTCTGTCTTTTTATACAATCTGCAACCTTGTGCCTTTTTATGGGAGCATTTAGGCCATTCACATTTAGAGTGATTATTGAAAGATATGTATTAATTGTCATCATGTTGTCTGTGAAGACCTTGTTTTTATAGATTGTCTCTGTAAATTTCTGTTGTATATCACTATTGAGGTCTTTCTCCTTTTATAGAATCCCCCTTAATATTTCTTGCAGGACCGGCTTAGTGGTCACATATTCTTTCAGTTTCTGCTGGTCTTCGAAGTTCTGCATCTCTCCATCCATTCTAAATGACAGCCTTGCTGGATGAAGTATTCTTGGCTGCATGTTCTTCTCGTTTAGTACCCTGAATATGTCTTGCCAACCCTATCTGGCTTGCCAGGTCTCTGTGGATAAGTCTGACGTTATTCTGATGTTCCTCCCTCTGTACGTAAGGAATCTCTTCCCCCTAACTGCCCTTAAGATGGTTTCCTTGGCTCTAAGATTTGCGAGTGTTACTATTAAATGCTGGGACGTTGACCTGTTTTCCTTGATCTTGGGAGGGGTCCTCTCTGCCTCTAGGACAGGAATGTTTGTTTCATTCCCCAGATTAGGGAAGTTCTCAGCTACAATTTGCTCAAATATATCTTCTAATTCTCTCTCTCTCTCCACTCCCTCCGGGATTCCAATAATTCTGACATTGCAATGCTTCAAGGTGTCACTTATTTCTCTGATTCTATTTTCATGGATTTTGAGTTCTTTTTCCCTGGCCTCCTCTTTTTCCTTCTTTTCTATCAGTTGGTCTTTTAGATCATTAAGTCGTTATTTTGCCTCGCTTACCCTAGATGTTTGATTATCTAGATTAGATAAGATCTCATTGATGGTATTTTTAAGTTCTGCCAATTCAGCTTTCATTTCTGCCCTTAGAGACTCTATGTTGCCATTAATTGATTTCTCCATTCTAGCTATTCTCTTCAAAATCCTAGCCTGAATTCCATCTCCAACATCTTGGTTATATCTGCATCCATTTGTAAACCTGTGGCATATGTCATAGTCTCTGAGTCTTTCCTATTTTGGGGGTTCCTCCTCCTAGTCATTCTGTTGAGGGCTGGTTGAGGGAATGTATAGAGTCCAAATTATTGACCACAACCGAAGCAAGATGCACCTGTTTTCGAAGGACCTTAGGGTTGCTGGCCTATTATTTTCCCAGCCTGTCTTCTGGGGGTGGGGCTTGCCACACTGTTGCTCAGGTAACCCTTTTTGGGCAGAATTGCCCTGCCCTCCTGTGGCAGAGGATGGGCTCCGTGGGAATCAGTTTTTGGGGGCTTTTGTTCTCTGGCAGCTTTCCCTGGTGGCTTTCTGTATCTCTTCCGAGAGTCTGAGCAGAAGACACCATTTCCAACCCTCTGCCTCAGAGCAGAGAGATCGCAGTCTGTTCTTCAGTGAGCTCTCCAGGCCACACTATCTCCATTTCTGTCTGTGCTGCTATAAACTGCAGCATCCTGGGTTGTGTGCCCCTCTGCAGCACTCCCAGTCCTCGCCTCCAGGTCGGGGAATGTCTCTGCCTTTTGTGCTTCTAAAACCACCAGCTGCCCCCAGTTCGCACACACAGCCCCACCACTCTGGTTTCCATCCTGGGGGCTGCCCTAAAGTCCTTTCCCCACCACTACAAGTCTGCGAGTCTGTGCCCCATCCCCAGTGAGGGAGGCTCTTGCTCACCAGTGGTGTAGGATCCCCATGGCCAGGCTCCCTCCCACTGCCGTTTATCCTCTGATATCTGCCCATGGTATCACAGATCCCTGCTTTGTACCTCAAAACCAACCACCTGTGATCTTCTATTTATAGAGATCCAGATCTTCTTACATTTCAGGCTGATTTTGGGGTGCTCAGAGTGGTCTGGTAAATATCCAGCTCAATTCTGAGGACCAGTTGGAATAAGGTCCCCTACTCCCCTGCTATCTTTTCTCCTGTTTTATATTTTATTTGTATATAATACTTCTTTGCTTCTGTGTGTAATACAGTTGGCCCTTGGTCAACATGGGGATCAGGGGCTCCAAACCTCCATACATTTGTAAATTTGTGTATAACTTTTAACTTCCCCAAAACTATTATTAGCTACTAATAATAGCCTTACAATAACATAAACAGTTAACACATATTTTGTGTATGTATTATATACTGTAGTCTTACAATAGTAACTTCTGCTTTCTTTTGTTCTTTCTTCTTTCTTTCTTTCTTCTTTCTTTTTTTTTTTTGGTATTTCTATGCTACATGGTGTGTGTGTGTGTGTTTCAAATTGTCACAGATATCCAAAAATGTTTCCTGTATTTTTATTTAAAAACTGTGCATATAAATAGATCTGTGCAGTTCAAACCCATTTTGTTAAAAGGTCAACTGTATTTCTTTTTTGTCTGGTTGCCTTTAAGATTATCTTTACATTTTTTAAGTCGTTTGAATTGTATATGCTTAGGGATGTATTTGTGTGTATATATGTGCTGCTATTTATCGTACTTGGAGTTTTCTGAACCCTTTGGATATGGTTTGGTGTTTGTCATTAATTTAGAAAAATTTTATCCTATGTCCTTTAAATATTTCTCTCCATCCTCTCTCTCTTCTCTTGGGATTCCAATTGTCCATCTGTTAGACAACTGTTTATTGTTCCACAGCTCTTAGATGATTTGCTCTCTCTCTCTATTTCTCCCCCCCCTTTTTTTTCCTTCCTGTATTTCAGTTTTGGTTATTTCTAAAAGCCTATCTTCAAGTTCATTAATTCTTTCCTTGGCTGTATTAATTCTACTAAGATGTCTGTTAAAATCATTCTTTATCAAGGGTACTTTTTTTCTTTTTCATTTCTAGCATTTCCATTTGATCCTCTAATGATAGCTTGCACTTAGAATGAGAGTCTGTCAGTGGATTTTTTTTCCAATGCCAGCTCTAACCTTACTCTTTTTTTTATTATGTTCAGTTAGCCACCATAGAGTACATCATTAGTTTTTGATATAGTGTTCAATGATTCATTAGTTGCGTATAACACCCAGTGCTCATCACAGCACATGCCCTCCTTAATACTCATCACCCAGCTACCCCATCTCCCCAACCCCCTCCTCTCTGCACCTCTGAAACCCTATGTGTTTCCCAGAGTCCATAGTCTTTCATGTGAGACAGGAGTCCATCAGCATCCTAAAGGAGAACACAGGCATCAACCTTTTTGACCTCAGCCGCAGCAACTTCTTCCTAGAAACATTGCTAAAGGCAAGGGAAGCAAGGGCAAAAATGAACTATTGGGACTTCATCAAGATAAAAAGCTTTTGCACAGCAAAAGAAACAGTTATTAAAACCAAAAGGCAACCGGCAGAATGGGAGAAGATATTTGCAAATGACATATCAGATAAAGGGCTAGTATCCAGAATCTATAAAGAACTTATCAAACTCAACACCCAAAGAACAAATGATCCAATCAAGAAATGGGCAGAAGACGTGAACAGATATTCTTTCCAAAGAAGACATCCCAAGGGCCAACAGACACATGAAAAAGTGCTCAACATCAGGGAAATCCAAATCAAAACCTCAATGAGATATCACCTCACACCATTCAGAATGGCTAAAATTAACAATTCAGGAAACGACAGATGTTGGCGGGGATGCAGAGAAAGGGGAACCCTCCTACACTGTTGGTGGGAATGCAAGCTGGTGGTGTCTCCCTCTCTGATTTCTTCCCATTCAGTTTTCCCTCCCTACCCTTGTTGTCCTCCACATTATTCCTTATGTTCTACATATGAGTGAAACCATATGATAATTGTCTTTCTCTGCCACTTATTTCACTTAGCATAATCCCCTCCAGTTCCATCCATGTCAATGCAAATGGAGAGTATTCATCCTTTCTGATGGCTGAGTAATATTCCATTGTATATATGAACCACATCTTTTTAAAAATTTTTTATTGTTATGTTAATCACCATACATTACATCATAAGTTTTTGATGTAGTGTTCCATGATTCATTGTTTGTGCAAAACACCCAGTGCTCCATGCAGAATGTGCCCTCTTTAATACCCATCACCAGGCTAACCCATCCTCCCACCCCCCTCCCCTCTAGAACCCTCAGTTTGTTTTTTAGAGTCCATCGTCTCTCACGGTTCGTCTCCCCCTCCGATTTCCCCCCCTTATTCTTCCCGTCCTGCTATCTTCTTTTTTTTTTTCTTAACATATATTGCATTATTTGTTTCAGAGGTACAGATCTGTGATTCAACAGTCTTGCACAATTCACAGTGCTCACCATAGCACATACACTCCCCAATGTCTATCACCCAGCCACCCCATCCTTCCCAGCCACCCCCCCAGCAACCCTCAGTTTGTTTCCTGAGGTTAAGAATTCCTCATATCAGTGAGGTCATATGATACATGTCTTTCTCTGATTGACTTATTTTGCTCAGCATAACACCCTTCAGTTCTATCCACGTCGTTGCAAAAGGCAAGATGTCATTCCTTTTGATGGCTGCATAATATTCCATTGTGTGTATATATATATATATATATATATATATATATATATATATAT